>NW_010553790.1:21099-55440 GCF_000687285.1 Phaethon lepturus | reverse complement strand
TTCCTGTCCTAAATGAGAATGGAAAATACATAGTTAAAGCTTCTCACAAAAGTAATGCATTTCATTTTTCATAAACTCAGTAGCAACTAATCCATCAGGATCATAACAAGAGCTGAGTGTTTAATGAGACATGTTTTTAAATGACGCTCTGATCGGAGGTTTAACTGGGTGACATTTTCAACACTTCTCAGGGAAAAAAAATGGCTGAGGTGAAGATCCTGTCACCTTTTAAGTGGTTACAATAATAATCCAACTATTCAAGAGAAAATTTCAATCTGATTTCCCCCAGTGACAGAGTTTCGCAAGTTGTAGTTATTTCAAAAGGCATAAATTAAACTCCAGGAACAGTAGCTGCAAGAGTTCTTCCAGTGAGCCTGCTATTGAATAAGAATAAAAAGAAAGAAAGAAGAAAGCTGCTTCCTGACAAAACTGCAATATAATCTAACGGGCAAGGCAGGTCAGCAAATGTACATTTCAGAGAAAGATCTCTTCTCTGAATTGCACTCTGGGTTTTTCAGCCATAATGCAGCTCTCAATGGCATTTGTTTGATACTTTCAGCTTCTCTTGTCAGTGATCTTTTGCATATAGAACAAGTTATAATTTGTACTTATAGCAACACATCGGATGGAGATGATTGGTCTTAGAATGAATTAACTGTACAAAGAAGCAGTCCTTGCCCTGAATAATTTATAACATAAGATAGGCAAAAGGAGTTATTTTTACCCTATTTTATAGTAAAAAATTACTTTGGGATATCATGTAGAGAATAATGTACAAAATATGAAATTGTATATAACAATGAAGTGAAAGTAAAGTACTTTCAACTTTTCTGTGAATTAGTTAAATGGCAAAACATTAAAAAACATCTTCTTTGAACTAGAGTTTAAATTTGGGATTAGAAGCACTATTTATAAGACACTTCCAACTCATAGCTGCAAAGCCTGAAGCCTTCTTCAAGAAGAAACCACAAGATGTCTTTCATTTTGGATGAGAACAAAACCCAACTTGCAAGGAATTCCTCCTATTGATCTGGGGGCAGACAAAACCAAGGCCATGGGAAAAGCTGGCTCTATTTCCCAAAGCACAAAACTAGCATAGGTAATAATACTGATTGTTGTTTATATTTTCAGTGCAGTCCTAAAAGCCTTACTTGTTTTTACTGTACACCTCTGTATTATGAACCAACGGTCCACAACTCCTTCTGGCCATTGGTTAGAGTGCCAGTCACAAAAGCCAATAATGAGGGGGGGAACTGCGACCAACTAAATTAAAAAAAATCATTTCAACATTAATGCTGCTTCTATTTCCTAGGGGAGATTGTACCTCCAAGGTGGTGTCAAGGGGCACTGGTTGACCTGGTGTTCTGCCAGTGCTTGGAAGACAGTTGTCAAGAATTCACATGTAGATAGCCTGTCAGATCTAATTAACATGCAATTACATATCATTATATTTGAATAGCAATATCGTGCAAATGATCAGAAAAGCTACCTACCATATAAAAAATAAAGAATGCCATTTTAGACAGACACATGTATCTGAGGAATCCTTGCTTCCTTTTTAATAGTAGTCTTAATAGCCACATATAATAATGAAAACTGTTTTATAAAAGACATCAGTACTGGAGTACTGACACATAGACATTAGAATTCAATAGGCATCTAGAATTATATTGAATCATAATTATATTGAATCATTGTCCTTTGTAGTGCAGAGCTGCCTGTGATTCAATTTTGACTGTTCATTTAAAACACATACTGATATTCTTTGTGGGGGAGGAGAGCAGAGTATACAGTAAAACTTCGCTTTATGAGTGTCTTTTATACAGGCTATGTCACAAATTGCTTTATTTAATTACAAAGATAAGTTATAATGAATAATAGCTAAACAAAAGAGAAGCTAAACTGGTGAGAGGAAAAAAATTCTTCCTAATATATTTTAAGATCAAAATAAACATGGCAGAAAAATTTAACAAGGTTGTTCCAAACGGCAGGATAGTCAGAAGTTTCTTTTACCAGAAATGATGAGAGGAGGTGTGAAAAACCCCCCAAAAGTCATCAGTAGGTAAGTGGGAGGAGGAAAGAAGTATGACAGAGAAAGATGACTTTATGGAGTAAGCTTAAGTAAGACTATGGAGAAGAAATACAAATTGTATCTTTAAATGAAAATGGGGTTCTTCGTGGTGGTTTGAGGATTTGAGTGGTGTTCACTCCTTTGAGTGCTTTAGCTAGGCTAAAGGGGGAACTTTTCTGCACATTCAAAAATAGCAGAAATTGGGTCAACTACAGAGGAAAGAGTTATGGTAGTCTTAGTGAAAGGAGCTGCAGGCATGGATGACAAGATCATGTTAAGAAACAAGGTGATGGTTCATCCTTTGAACATACTCTGTTGTTATATTTATCTTGTCATTGCTCTTTCTTTGCCTAAAATGCAGTTGTTTGTTTATTGAAAGTCAAGATTTTAACCAAGTGAAACGATGTGTTTCATTTCATATAACAGGGCTGTTTCTAATCCACATTCCTGCTGTGACTCATTATAGCATTCTGCCCCATCCAGCTCCACTTACATTTAAAAATACTACATTCCAGTATTAACATTTTAAATCTCTCAGACTCCCAAATCGTGGGATTTATCTGATATTCTTTAAAGAAAACTTGTGCTTCAGAAGAAAGTTTTTTAAAGTCTTGAATTTTTGAGAAGGTTTATAATTATGCCACAAGAGATTCGAATTCCAGCCCTCCCCATTCCATTAAACTTGAAAGTTAATTTCTGTTAGTGATGAAAGCTGAGGATGGGCTCAATGCGTTAGTTAGCACACTAGTTTTCTTGTCAAACTGCTAACTTCTGACAATGATGGCAAGTGCTTGTATTAGGAAACAGAAAGCCATGCAGCAGACGGCGCACTGCTTTGAAAGCATATGGCATTATTTTTTTCCCTCGTTGAGCCACAGTGTAGAAGTACATGTCAAAACAACATCTATTTTAGAGAGAAAATGGTTAGATCCCATTGTTGATTTACACTCTCTTCACACTTTATGATGAAGTCAAAACTCATGGTAACAAGAGAAAGGAGCTGACTGCAAAGGCTGAATTCATTTAGTTTTAATCCCCAAAACAAATGATGAAAAGTGATGAGAAGTGAGAAAATGCAGACATATTCAGTGAGATTAAAACAGGAGAGAATGAAGTCCAATATTTACCAAATGTGCCTGGAAAAGCTACATCCATGGGCCCACTCAGCTTTTCTTTTAGGGAAACACAGGTTTGTCCAATGGATGAGTCTATATAGCAAAAAAGCTTTTACGTCTAATTTTCAGACTTACGCAGATGATTTATGGAGCAACTCTCAGGATTCCCATCTGCCAAGCACCACATGGATTTGGCTTTTGAGGGCACATTTTGGTATGTGATTCCCCGATCATCCCAGTGGTGCAGCAGTGTGAACAGGACTGCATGCCCACTGCTTTCCTCAAGGAACAGGGTAGGAGGACTAAAAAATGGTTGTGCCTTTTGAGGCAAAAATGTACTTTGTGAGTAACGATAGCAAAATGGGATGGGAGACTTAATGAATGGGATTCGGTGTAAATAAGCTAAACACTCTGTGCAATTTGTGTCCTGAAAATCATATGTTCAAAGACAAACCCGAATAAGTACATTCCCAGAAACTTCTAAGCCACACTCATTTTCTTTTCCTTGGCATCTCCCCCAGCAATTCATTAGGCCCCCCTCCATAAATGTCTTTCATTTTCTGCTTGAATCTATGAACCAGCTACCCTTTCTTCCCAAGCATCCTCCAAAATGCTTCACTTGTGACAGTGTCCTTTTCACTTGGGATGGGATAACACATCAAAAACTCCATCACTTTCTTGTGGAGGGACTGGACCAGACCATTGAGAGCCTGTGAAGCTCTCAAAGCAGTCAATAGGCAGTTCAGAAATCCAACAGGTACCCCATTGAGTTAACACCATTCTCATTCTACAGCTCAGACAAAAGAGAAGCAAAGGAGAAGTAATTCAGTATCTCAAAGAAGTTCATTCAGTATCTGTGGAAAAACTGCAGAGGGACCGCTACTTTTTTGGCAGTGTTGCACATTACCATTGCATGGGATTTTGCAGTAACCTCGGGGCCGCAGGGGCACACCACCCGTGTTAGAAATCAAGGCTGTTGAATAAACAAAACCTTTGCCACAGAGGCAAATATCCTAAGGCCAGCTCCTGCCCTCAGGCACGGTACCGTTCCCACAGCATCCTTTCAGGGTTGTGGCCCTAGGACTCCTCCTGCTTGGCTTCATCCCAACTCTGTGCCTTTTCTAAGGTCAGAGATAGATGTTTAAAAAATTAGTGCAAGCTTTCTTTTAAATGCAACTTTTTTTTTTTTTTTTTTTAGTGCGGCTCTTTCCTCCTTACCTTTATCTTTTTTTTGCTGGAATCCATGATCATTTTCCAATCTGATCCATTGTTGCTGTAGCCAATTTTGAATTTTTTCATGAATACTTTGTTTTCTCGGTGCTTGCCTCCTTGGACAATTATGCCCCTCACTTTTTTTTCTTCACCAAGGTCAATTTGAAGCCATTCGTTTGTATATGGATGAGTAGTTGGTGGCAGCGCCCAACCTGAACGGCTTGTTATGAGGCGAGCATTTTCTGGGATCCAGTTTCGATCAACTTGGGTAGATGCAGTAATCTGAGAGTCAGGAATGAGCCCAGAAACCATACCCAGCATCCCAGAGCAAGGATAATCTACAGAGAAAAAACCCCAAATAAATAGTTAACCTGAACAAGCACCAAAACAGAAACAGGACACATCAGTCGGTTCAACTATCATAAGCAATTACTTATTTTTTTCTTATATCCAAATAATCTTTTTGGATTTCTATATAATTTTCATTTGTTCAAACTTGCACATCCTAGTTTTGGCAGGAAGTACCAAAATACCACAAGTATTTCTGGCTTGATGGGAACCAAAAGGATCAGAAAATCCTATTCTATTCTTGTTTTCTATTCTTCTTGCTAAGGCAAAGGGTGCAGGGTCACATCTGAATTTGTCAATAGTTCTGTAGAGGAAACTTCTAAAATCAGCCAAAACCTGGTTGCAGATTACTTAATTTTGGTAACGTTGGAAATGGAAATCTTTTATACATTCTGTAAAATATGATTTAATGTTGTAGTCGAGATTTTTCTACTGTATTTCTTTGGTCTCTCAGGCTTTTTCAAATGACACAGAAGCTAGAGAGTTGCTTCTTTTATGGTCCCAGAAAAATATAAATTAGAAGTAGGAAAAGCTGCTAAGAAGGAAAGAAGATTTTCAATACAAAATGTAACAGCAGTTCTGCTGATATTACCTTTATCTAATCTGAAAAGATATCACAGAACAACCTGGAATTCTATAACGTAGTAGTCAGTAAGCTTATTTTCCTGCTGTATGGAAACCAGTCCTAAGAAACATTTTTAAGACTAAAGAAACACCTTAAGGGATGAAAAAATATCCCTAGAACTATTAAAAATTAGTGCCAATGAACTGTATTAAGAGCTATAAAATGCTGCCAGATTTTTTTTTTTTTTTTTTTTTAAATCAGCTTTGTGAAAAGTATTAGTTGCATTCCAATACCGATCACTAGCGGGAACCTTACTATATCTGTTGAGTTGCTTGAACAGGCTTCGGGTCTAAGTGTTTGTACCTTGCAATGCTTTTAAATCTAGTTATGTATGTTTGTTCCTTGGGAAACCTGCTGAGAACTACCTACAAATAGCAGGCATGAGAGAGAGGGACTGGAGGGTTAGGAAAGAAAAACAAGATCAGAATTTGCAAAATACCTGTGTACCTCAGGTATTTTGCATGAAGCCGTAAAATAATTGCAGGAGAAGTAATTCAACCTTTTTTTTTTTTCCCACTTCTTAAAGCTAAACATCTAAAAGATAATGCCAGAACAACATTCAGGTAACACTGGATGTTTGAGTGCTGTGTTTTCTTTTCTGTTTTTGTTTTTTTTTTACATTTCTGCATTCAGACCACAGTAGAAATAGTGACATAAAAATAAAACCCACAGCATAGGCACAATAAATTCCTTTGGTTGTAAAATCCTTCCCAAGACCTACCTGTTATCTTGCAGCCGTAAACTTCAAATCTCAGTGATACTCCATTTTCCCAAGACACAGGTCTAATTCGCACAAATCGTGTTAAAACTGGTTTGGCAAAAGATCTGTAAACAACCTCAGTGGGATTGCTATTCCCTTGAAACACCTTTGTGTGGAAAGAAAAAGTATATATTTGTTAGGCTTTCTCTTAAATGGCGTTTAGAATTCTGTTTCGCAGATAGTTACGATACAAGGTCTAACAGGGTTATTTTGAGGGGGCGATGAGACAAAAGTCTTGCGTGGGGAACTATTTCATTAAAACCCTAACACAGGTTTTGCAGACAGATAAGCTTTCCTTGGGTAGGAAAAAAGAAGATGTAAGGTGGTCGATGATACTAAAAAGTACTTTCCACCTGCAGAGCCCCGTAACACACCTCAGCGCTGCAGAGCAGACCAGGAGAGCTCAGGGCCATCCCGAGAGCAGCAGCTCACCCGGGTGCCACAGGGGTCTGTCCACTGCCTGCCTGTTTTGAGGTGTTCCTGATGCCCAGATCTATACGCAGGAATGACTTACGCCGGCCTTTGTCACCCGAGGGCTGCCGTGTCCCGGAAGACCCCCTCAATGCCCCATTAGGGCAGTTTTATTCCTTGTACACTCATAGAATAATGCAAAAAGCTACAGAACCTCAGGCCCAAATTAAAGGTTTGGATTTCAATTAGACCACATAAAAATCCTACATGGAGTTAGGATAAAAATATGTATTATTTTGCTGTCCTTGGGCTTAAGAGTTTTGCAGAGTGTATCGTGCAAACCATGCTTTGTTAACCACCTTCTGTTTTCAAATCCTTTTTAACAAGTACTCAGACTTTCTTTCTCCTTGCACACGGAGATGGAAGTCTATTTAAAATCTGTATAGCAGGCTCTAAGATTTTCTCTGCGTCCCCTGAGGCTAACAGTCAAATTAGACGAACAATGAGACTTCCACAAGAAGGGACGGGGTTGTGCTGTGCTTTCATGTTGAGGATCCTGCAGACGCGCTTCTTCCTAGCAGAGCTGAAACCTTGCAATGTTCTAGTCCAAAGAAGGTGATTCAGTTTCCTGCTTCTTCCTCACGTAGAGAGTACCGATTTCCTGTTGTTTTCCATGGATACAAACCCCTCTCCTTTCATGGGAGATTCTCCCATTTCTTGCACACACCGTCTACCTTCCTGTTTGTTACTTGCGCTAACTGCACTCATTTGGAGCGGAGGCCAGCAGCGCACAGCTGTCAACTCATCAGGCTCGGTTATATCTCAAGTGGTTTAATATAGGAGTTTCATACCTAGCAAGAGATTTTGAAAGGAGCTACGTTTCTTTTCGGCAACTTTCTTTCTCTGGGAGGACCTGCTGTAGTTTTCCCAAGGTCTGCATCCGACAGAGGAAATGAGTCTTTTCTCAAAAGTGCACAACTCCTTATGTGTGGTTAGTGCAACACTCATGTGAGGCTTCCTTGAGGAGATCTGTGGCCGCCTGATTTTGTTCCTTCAGCAGCCACGTCTCCTTAACTGTTCATATGAATAAAAATATCAGAGGGAGACTGGTGTGTAGTTTTTTCTTGTCCTGATCAACAGCAAAGCATTGCCATTTTAGAAACCTGATTTTTTTTAATAAACCCTTTGAACAAATAACACAGGTTTAGGCAGTGTTCTCTCTGATTAAGGACAGCATGTACAATAGAAACTCATGTAAAATACACTCTTGGAGAGTTTACAAATTGAAGTTGGTAATGAAGATCAGGCATGGTCTGATTTTGAAAGAGGCATTTGTTCAGATTACGGGAACCAGAGCCAGGAAACCCTGTGTCTCATACCAGCCGCAGCACTGGCTCCTCTTGTGACTTTGGGCAAGTCAGTTATTGTACCGTTATACATCATTACACAGTGCCCACATTGTGGCATTTGACCTTCTAAAGTTCCTCTTCTGTAAAACCAGGATAATGCCTGCCAAAGAGAAACTTTCAGGATTCATTTTTTATTGTTTTACAAAGTGGTTCAAAGAAGAAAGATGCGTGTGTTAAACACTGCTACCTTGTTGATTAGATAAATGTAGTGGACTTGGCATAGCACTAACAGATGAATCAGGGACAAACCAGTGACAAAATATTTAGACCTAGATAGGGTTACACTGATAGAGTTTTATATTACACAGCTCTTCTCGGTCCTCACAGAAGGGTCACAAAAAAGCTATTTGGAAGGGAGGTACCACAAAACCTTTCCAATTGCATCAGCCCCTGGCAGCCTCTGGGGATGCTGCTCCCGGGCACATCCTGAGTGAGGTGGGAAGGGGGGCACAGCCTCACTGGGACTATTCCTGTGAGAGTTGGAGCAGAACTGACTTCTCAGTAACGAGCTTTATGCTCATGGTAGCGGATAATAAAGATTTTTTCTTATGAGTGTCTAAAGCTTTCATTGGGAGGTCACAGAGAGCAAATCCACTGATAAATGGAAAGGTGATAAAAATCTATAAGGATGGAAAGATGTGCCTAATTATCTGTCTGCATGACCCCCATCACTGAGATGCTTGGAAGTCTAACAAATTACTAATGACTTGCTAGCACTCCTGCGAGACAGCATGGCTGTGCACAGGGAGCTGAGCCACTGACACACTGCATATCCAGAGCTTCACCGAGGCAAGGGACTGACTTACATATTTTTTGAAAGGTTCCCCATAATGTTTTTCTCAAAATCTCTGGCAAACTGGGAAACGGCAGCACACTCCAGGGAAGAGACCCAAGCCACTCACATTCTGGTGGGTGCAACAGGCAGGGCAGCACCTTGCACCCCTCTCAGCTGCTCTGGGCTTTGGGTAAACAATTTCTGTGGCCTGTTACTACTGAGACAATAGCTGCCTTTTGGATTTGGGATATCGTAAACCCTGACCAAGCTGAGTAAACCTGTGATACCTTATTCCTCCTTTTTTAACAACTGAGAGTAACAAAACAGTACAATAGTCTACTTCCTGGCCGAGTAGAGGTAAAAGAGAAAAGACTTACAACAGGTTTGTTTCCTTCCTTCAGTGTAATCCAGTCCTCTCCATTGGAGCTGACATCTACGCGGTATGTTTTCAGATAATATTCTTTCTTTGTTTCTTTTGAGATGGCTCCTTGGGTCCCAATTCCAGAAACAAAGCGGAGAAGGCCTAGATCTACCTGTGGCAAGGAATGAATCGGGACGTGAGGACAGTCAGCTCAGAGCGTAACAGTAATGATGAAATTACACCCCCTCCACGTTTTACAAAGATAATAAGGATTTTATATAAAGGAAATTGCAGCATGTTGTCGATAATAACATAGCCATAATCTCCTCTTTTATAAACAGTGTCATCAGAGGAGACGGGAACATTTTCCTAATTAGCCAGGAGGGCTGTTCACATGCCAGGGAATTATCTTCCCTCTGTGGGGGAGGAACCAGAGACCCCACCAGTGCGAGCGGGGACCACCAGACTGCAAAGCAGTTACTGGCGAGGTTCCTCAAGGACCAGTCTGGTGAACAATCTTACTTAATGCTTTCACTAACTACCTTGCATAGATGCTAATGAAATTCGCTGAGGACACAAAGCTGCAAGGCATTGTCAATACAGCGGAGAGTCATGCAGCGAGAACTGATTGACCCTGAGGACTGGAGCATTAGAAATGCGGTGAAATCAAATAGTACAGTATCAAAGTTGTGCAGTTGGGGAATGATAACAAGAATTCTGCTAAAACCCAGGAGCTCATCACTTGCAGACAGAAGAGGAGAAAAGAATCCCATGGTGTATTAGTTAGTCACAAGGTAATTACAAATCGCTGTGTGATTTTGTTGGGAAAAAGGCAAATGAGTCGCTTGTACCATATGATGTATTTGAAGAAAACAGAAAGAAGCATTAGCACAAGTGCAATAATTCTGTTCCAGCTGTCAGTGAACTTTAACAAATAGAAAATAATGGCATTTTGAACTTGCTGGAGAAATGAGTGCTACGGTGTGCACATGAATGTGTGTTGGAGGCCTTCTCTCTTCTTCACCTCTTCTCTCTTTCTCCTTCCCCCATGCAGTTACATTGCAAACAAACGGACAAGTGATTTCGGTTAACCTTCCCCTCCCCCAGTTATTTATTTGTCATCCAGATCTGTTTCCTGATCTAGTTCATCATGTGGCATCGCAGAAGATATATCGGCATGGTTGGGAGGATGGTGTGGGGTGCAGGAGTGCAGCGACTCAAGTCAGTCCTGCTGGCAAAAGAAACCTTTCTCCCAGGGCACAAGTCCAGCTGCCAAAACTTTCTCACAGCCAAGTTGTGACCACAGCTTTGAAACACCTGCCATTTCCTTACAGCCTTTCTTTAGCCATAACAACAAACCAATTAAAATCAAATTCATCACCTTCTTTGCCTGCAACTAGAACCTTCTCTTTGTTTCCTAAAGCAAACCATTTAATTTCAATATAAAATGACACTCTTCACAAAATATTAGAGTAATTTATTCCCCTAAATTTCAGTTGTCCAGACTTTAGTAGGATAATAGATTGAATTAACCTTTCTCAAGTGAATGTCCCATGTCTCAGGCTTTTTCATTATTTCCAAAGTATGCAGGATGGAGAATATACGTCCCCTGTGTCCCACAGGCATCCTTTTTCCTGGATGTATGTCATATATCCAAAGGCGCTGGAGCAGTTGAATCGACATGCTCTGCATTCTCTCTCAAAAGGCTGAAGGAAGTGCTGTTGAGGACAGACTGGCTGCTCTCTCAACGCCCATGTCATATGCAAGGCATTTTGAAGTCTTCCAACACAAGAATAGCAGCCTTGTATGTGACAGAACTAGCTTTCAGGGCAAAGCCCCTGCCCCAGTTTTAAGGCTGGTAAAGTCTACATGTGACATTTTAACCCTTGTCTTTAGGGGTGAGGTACTACATTTTGTTTTGTAGTGATAAAAAAATTCAGACTTAAAAAAAAAAAAAAAAATCCCAGCACCGCCTTACAAAAACAATCAAGTGATTTAAAGCAACTGGAGAGTCTCAGATGTTAGATTGTTGCAATCTGAAAGTTAATGGGGGAATCTGGGCATCATTGCGCTGAGCAATCTCAGCTTAACTTCAAATGCTCTCCAAACTGTACTCTGCTGATTGTAAAGTGTGCTGCACTGAGTTATGTCCAATACCACATTCACTTCCAGGCTGAAGTGCACTTGAAAATCTGGAAGTCTGAGGGAGTGCAGAGCTAAGTTATTTAAATGATCTGCTTCTCTTACAATTTGAAACAGCTCTTCAGTTTTGAAATGATTAGGGTCCCAAGCCTGTACCGTTCCAACTGATTTGAAATGATGCTAGTAGGGGCTTTTTAATATACAGTAAGTACTTCATTGTGAATAAAGTCAAGCAATGGCCTATTACAAGAGTTCTAGGTATTTGAAGCCAAGTTAAAGTTTAACCTCGGGGTTTAAGGGAAGGTTTGATTAGTTGATGCCTGAGCTAACAATTACAGCTACTGGTCACCGACCGTGCAGGAGACTCAGGCTTGTCCCATCAAAGAACTTCAGGCACCTAAACTTTACTCAGTCCAAATGCTGGCATTCCGTACATTCCCTTAACTCTTGGGGCACTGAATATCTGACAGCATCTATCTCACTGCCCAGAACTAAGTTCTAAACACACAAGGGATTTAGACACTTCATTCCTAAAACATGGCAGAATTCAACAGGTAGGCGGAAATTCTCCTGCCAGAAGTTAACAGTTCACTGGGAGAGAAAGAGGCTCTGAGAAGACTGTAATTTATTGCCTATATGTAAGGAAGAGGCAACCTTGTTAGCACTCCTGGCTCCAGTAACTGTGTAATACAGTACAGGAGGAGGGGGGCATTGCTTGTCATTAGGGAGAACATCTCTTCACATAGATACGCTCTTTCCGGATCAGCAGATCTTTACGTGTTTCTTGAAAACTGGAACTATGTCAACAGCAATCCTCTCCCGGAGCGCCTGGAGGCTGATGGCTCAAGTGTTCAGCTGCATGCTACAGCTTTAAACCCCTTGAAAAAGCAAGCTGTAACCCCTGACCTGCCACATGTCAAAGGGTATTTGCTCAGAAGCTGGTAGAAGAAAAAAGAATAACCTTTCATAGAACCACAGAATCACAGAATGGTTTGGGTTGGAAGGCACCTTGAAGATCCCCTAGTTCCAACCCCCCTGCCATGAGCAGGTCCACTAGACCAGGTTACTCAAAGCCCCATCCCACCTGGCCTTGAACACTTCTAGGAACTGGGCATCAACAACTTCTCTGGGCAACCTGTTCCAGTGCCTCAGCACCCTCACTGTGAAATTTTTTTCCTTATATCTAATCTAAAGCTACCCTCTTTCAGTTTAAAGCCATTGCCCCTTGTCCTATTGCTGAATGTCCTTGCAAAAAGTCCCTCTCCAGCTTTCTTGTAGGCCCACTTTAGGTACTGGAAGGCTCCTATAAGGTCTCCCTGGAGCCTTCTATTCTACAGGCTAAACAACCCCAACTCTCTCAGCCTGTCTTCATAGGAGAGGTGCTCCAGTGCTGTGGTCATCTTCATGGCCCTCCTCTGGACCCACTCTAACAGGTCCATGTCCTTCTTATGTTGGAAGCCCCAGAGCTGAATGGAGTACTCCAGGTGGAATCTCACTAGAGCGGAATAGAGGGGCAGAATCACCTCCCTTCACCTTTCTGGTCATGTTTCTTTTGATGCAGTCAAGGATATGGTTGTCTTTCTGGGCTACAAGCGCACATTGACATGTCATGTTGTGCTTCTCATCAACTAACACCCCAAAGTCCTTCTCCTCGGGGCTGCTCTCCATCCAGCCTGTATTTGTGCTTGGGGTTGCCCTGACCCATGTGCAGGACCTTGCACTTGGTCTTGTTGAACTTCATGAGGTTCTCCACCAGTGTTTTGTGAGAAAGGAGCAGTGCAAACAAGAACGATGGAGTTAAGCAGCAGGGAAGCAGAAGGGTTGGAGTTTGTAAGTACTAACTCTGACTCAATGCAGTGGTCCAGGAGAGAGGTAGAGGTTAAGGCATTTTCCTCCCTTTGACAGTTCTCTGCAGTGGCCTCCGGAGGAACTGCTCCTCTCCAGGTGCAGAGAAACAGATTTGCAACACTGAGCACCCCTCTGTGGTGCCTAAGTATGTTTGTAAATCAAGCTCTAAATTTACCGATCTTCTTCTCTAAGTGAGGTGATAGAAATAAATAATGTAGAAGACTACTTTGGAAACTGCATGACACATTGTAAGGGGCTGTAAAGCTCACCTTCATTAATCACTTTGTGATGTATTTTGGTTTCTTTCCAATGTCTTTTGAAAGTTTACCTTCTGTAAAATGCATAAAATACATATTCTAAATGTCTCAGGAACTGCTCAGAGCTGATGTTCAACCATATCAACTGCTATTAACAACTGGAACCTGAAGGTACCAAAATGCAGCTGTAGTAAGACAGTAGACTTCTGTACTATGCTATCTAGAGGAATTGTTGTAAAGGACAGCAGCTCTAGTACAGCTGTGTCACCAAACAGATACGAGTTCTCATGCTTTTTGGAGGCTTATGCTTATAGAGTCCAACTATCAGTGTAATTTCCAGTCAGCTTAGTACATCCTCTCCACAGAGGTCTCCAAGTGTTATGATGACCAGGGCTAATCAATTTTTCTCAGATCTAGTCTCCTCCAGCTGAGATAGTAATACAAATCTTTAACAACTAGCTTTTTGTTTTGGGCTTCTTGTCCTTTTTGTTTCAAGAACTTGTGTTTCATGTTAAAATGAACTGTGGAGAGAGGTGGTGATGAAATACAGTACTTTTGAAGATGAACATCAAATGCATTTCCCTGCAATTATTTGACATTTAACTTTCTGCACATATGGTAAACAAACATCTGGTATTTATTTTAGAGGATGCAAGTGATTTTGTAAGCTATTGCATGCTGTATGGCTGTGATCTGAGATAGGCAGCTCTCTCCAAACCTGAAATCATGACATTTCATTTCCATAACCAGAGTTTTAGCTTTGACTAACTAACAACAGTGTATTTCTACTCCTTTTTTCACATTCTATTCACTTTCATTCAGATTAAAACCCATACCTCTTCTGGAAAATGATGCCTTAGGGCCTTATCCAAAAACACAGACTTTGCTGACTGCCTGTGTTGCGGTGTGACCACCTTTATCGGTAAGCACAAGACTGGGAGGACACTTGCCTATAGGAATTGGTCCCTAACTTACAAGAAATGAGGAACATCTCAAGTGTGTATTTTTTTTCCAGGAGAGAAATGTTCATGTAAAAAAAGCCCCAGTTGTTCCTACTTCTAAAATCAATTTCTTTCCTGTGAAAGCATACTGTAAAACGCTGGCTGTTTCTACATAGGAATTACTTCTCCTCCGTTGATTATGCAATACCTTCTAGCATCCACGAAAAATACTTTTGTTGCTGTCTTACTGTCTCTGAAAAATATGGGTGGGTGACACATTTTTAAGACATAGATATGCAAGGGGTGGCATACACATTTTATTAGAAACCAGTTAAGGAGAAAGAAAAAGAATAACATTTAGCTCTGCACAATATATCATGTAGCAAATCTTAGTAAACTGCTGGGTAAGGAACAACTTACAACATGCACGACTTGAAATGAATATTGCTGCTTCCTGTCGTCATACATAACCATGTCATAGTATGGAAGACCTTATTTTCAGAATGAAAATCTGCCTTGCTAAATAAAATACAGTCATTGAGGAAGCTGTATCAAGGGAGCAGTTTTACCAGCTTTTAACACTTCTACTGTAGATCTGTTTAACAGCCTGAGAAAATAAAGGACAAAGTGCTGAAGTTTGATTAACAACAGGAAGCTTTTTGTTGTGGGCATCTCTTGTGGCTTGAAAAGCTGTATAATCCATCAGTTGACACAACATACCAAAGTAAATATTTTTAGAGAACTGTGTCATTTCCCTAGATCGCATACAGTGCTCTGGGTCAGATTAACTGTTGTGACACTTCACTGTTCTTCTGTCAAATATTTAATTAAGCAAGAGCTGATCTTTTCTATTAGGTGTTGCTGTTGATTTAACCAGTCATGTTCTCACATGATGTATATACAACTATCACTTAATTCCTTTATTTATTGAGCTTTAAGTAAAGAAGAATATAAAGCTAGGTAAAAAATGGCCCAGGCTGTAGTAGGAATTCTGAAAATAGTTTCATTAATTTGGTTGGAATATTACTTCCAAATGTCTTTTTCCTTGAAATGAGTAGTCATTATAAGATCACAACTCTTTGTTTAATGTCAGAGTGTAAACATTCATCCGGGGTTTAAGTGAAAATACTTAGGGCTGTAAACCATCTCAGATCTTTGTGCAAAATTCTCAGTGATATTTGTGGCAGCTCCATAAAGAAAGCGAGGAGAAAATATTGCTGTCAGTAAGACCTCTCCTGAGTCACTGAAGTTCTTTCTCATTGACCTTGACAGCAACATCCTGAAAGCCCCAGAAGAGAAAGCAGCTAATCACACGCTCAACTTCTAGTCCGTGCCTAACAACTGTCCTCAGTCGGTATGCTTTACTGAACTGATGCTTATGTGACTTGGCAAAAATGGGGAAGCAAGAAAGAGAAGATGAGCAAACATTCATGCCAAAGAAACAGGAATGCTTGGCAGCAAAAAGGAAATGAACTTTCTTTAGCACTTGAAATATTCCTCACAACCTTCACCTTCTGCCCAAATTCTTTTCTGCAGCAGAAAAAAATGTAAGTGTAAAGATTCCCCCAAATGAAAACAAAGAATAGCCTCAAAGGATGCTATCACACTGGGATACTGACGCTGGGATTGCAGTACTGAGTACAGTAATTTTTTTTTAGACGCAAATCAGCCAGTTTCTACAAGAGAAAATTTAAGATAATGATGAAAAATATAACTGATGAACATAAGAGAACTTCAGTCATCATTATGGGGCTGGTTTGAGAAGGAAAAGATGCAGAAAGTGTAGAAAAATGAAATCCAGAAACAAAAAAGAAAAAAGAAAAGACAAGAAAAAAAGAAAGAAAAGGCCCCTGTGTCTCTGACAGAGAAAAGATAATGCTTGTGTGGGCTGTGTTGCATCTGGATTCATGGCACATTCTCCCACTCTTATGTTAATTTTTTTTTGCATAAATCAGAAGCAACTAATTAAAAAAGAAATATTTAATTCTGACATGTTCTTTGAACTGGTGTTCCATCTGGTTCTGTTTGAATAGTAAAATCTGCTGTAGTTGTAAAAATTGGCAAGCAGCACTCTGGTAAAGAGAAACAAAAGAGACTCAGTACAGCAGGTTAATACACTAGCATTTCAACTTGAGACATTTCCAGAATTCAGCAAACCAAATCTCTCCAGTATGGAAACTATAAAGATCAAATATGAAAGAGAAATGCTGCGAGTGGGCCGGGGGAAGCGCTGCCACTGGTCCACATTAGCTCTGTGTGACATTTTTAGTGTGAGTCTTTGAAGGAGTTTGCTTTAAAAGCAAGGGCAACGCAACGCTCCCCGAAATGGGCTCGCTGTATTGTATGAAACGCATCCAGTGCCCAAGCAGCGATAGGGAACGATCCTTCTGCTATTCATTTGCAAGCTCCACCTTACACATTCATGTGGTGCTCTGATGTATCACGATCGTTATTCAGAGGACTAAGAAAATACCTTCTGCTTAATTTATTTTTTTACTTGAAAAGTACTTAAAACCTGAACACCAAGACACAATAAACTCTAATAACAAAGGGAGGAAAATGTAACCGTATTGGGATTTCTATAGAGTCCGGGATCTAAGTAATCAGCATCTTATGCCATTTGAACCCTCTCCGTAGCAATGGAGAGAAAGGCTGATTAACCCCCAGTGCTTTAGAAAAAGATTGTTTTACGTCTTGCAGGAGCATATCTTGCTGTGAAATATTACTTCTTTAAAATGAAAACCTTTGCTTCAGCACTACATTAACTTGCAAATGGATAACCTAAGACATGTACAATGACTTGGTCAAAAAAGGAGGAATGTGAATGGCCCCTTTCTCCAGCTAAGATACTTAGGAACCCTTGCTGAGCAATAAATGAGTCAGGAACGTAATACTTTTAATTAACGTTTTCTGAATACTTATTTGTAATTTACATTTAATTTTAAACCTGAGCTTAATCCTCTGATCTGGAATGAAGACAACTATTTAGTGCAGTTTGAATGTAACCTTCCCTAGTTTGTGTTAGAAACTATAGAAAAGGGAAACTCTATAGCAATACTTGCAGAACCACTCTTTTCTGAGAGAAGGACATAATTGTAGGACTTTTGTTCCCTCAAGTGTACTGAGCAACTAATGCACACATGGGAAACAAGTAATCCAAGGCTTCTCTATCAGGCTGCTTCACATGTGAATAACTGGGCTTTGGGTGGAAAACACTGAATTTTGCCTATGAAGTTCTTCTGTAGCATTTTTTTTTGCCAGCTGCTATTCTGCTGAAATCAGAGGGTACAGGCAGCAGGACTTCATTTATAATATGTTTTGGTATTTTGAATGTAAGTAGAATATTACACATGCGTGAGCACAGAAGTAATCTCGGCTTCTCCCCGTTTCGCAGCATACCTATGCTAATTGGGTAGGAAGCTGGTGAGGAGATGATCTACCATGCAGGATCTGACCGTGCAATCACTGTGTTCTGAGAGAGTTCCACTGAAATCACTGGAATTTGCTACACTTAGATATTTTTGAAATTTCAGGCTTTGAGTTTTCTATAAAAAATAGCAACAAAATGGGGAAAAAGTGCCAGTGTCTGAGATTTAATACTTTTTAAGGCTAATTTCACTGGCAATTGGAACAGGTGTATAACCTGTGTCACATAGAAATATATGTATTTTCTTGTGATCAGCTTTCTCATCTTGGAAAATCGTCACAGTCTCTTTAAATCAGTCAGTCATCCACAGGAGCCTGCATTCATTTATTCTCTGTTAAATGGAACTGTCAGTTTTGTTGCACCAAAATTCGATTTTCTATTTCATACACATTGTGTACGATGATTTTAATTTACTACTGGGTCACCAAGCAAGTCGCTGCTTTTTTAAAATATGAGTTTCTGCTACCTTCTAGAAAAATGTCAGGTAGCTGCAGTTAGACGGTGTGGTGAGGGTACTGTAAATGTGCAGGGAAAAATGAGAGACAAAGACCACGCATGCAAAGATAATTATGGTTTTTCCGTGGTATGTCCCTCAGAGGTCTGAGGAAACGCACACGAACAGACGAAATACTTCTGGGGTGAGGTCTGGCAGACCCGCTGCTGAGAGCAGAGCTCTCGTCCCCAGCCGGAGGAGGAAGGGGGACAGCAGCAGGGGCTGTGCAGGCCAGTGGCCACCCGGAGAATTTTCCCTCTGGTGCAGAGCAAACCAGGGAGAGTGGCAGCCCCCAGCTCTGCCCTTCTCTCAGCAAAGCCTGCTCAAACTCCAGCCGCCGGGTTTTCATTTCCAGGGGTTCTTTGGCCAAAGAAGGTGCCTGGTTTGTGTACGCCCACCTGGCCTCTCTGAAAGTTGCTCTATCTCCAGCTATGTAAAGAGCAAAGCTATCGATTTTTAAGTGCCGTGACTTTTTAAAATAAACACAGGATGTATCTTCTTAGTTAAGCATATCATGAAAGGGGGGAACACTCCTATGGAGAGTTAATTTTTATGGCTTGATAAGAGCATTTTAGAATTATTCTGTGCTGTGTCAGCCCTTCAGCCCGTAGCTCGAGTTTAGTAGGATTTGCAATGGAAGAGCCTGCTCCTGTCTGTGTTAAGGCTGAAAGCCACCTTAGTCTATAGTACGATAATCTATAACCTAAATACGACCTGCTAAAATATGCCCGGGTTTTATATGTGAGAGTACAAATGGATCTTTCGGGCAACTTCAGAGGATCTCCACTAGAAATTAATTTGGCCCAACGTGTTCAGCACAGGAGGCTGCAACAAAGAGAAAGACCAGACTACATAGGTACAGCCGGTTGGTAGAAGTTATGTATAAACAGTGCTTCTCTGATGAGAAGCCAGTTGTTCCTGAAAACAGAGAAACCAAACCTCAGCTTAATGTTTGGTCAACTGTTTTCTCTGTTAGTGGATTTAATCAGGCAATAATTTACTCTGATGCCTTTTTAAAGACTTGTTTAAAACCTTGAATAAAAACATTAAAACATTAGAGGTAAAACAAAAATGGAAGTATTTCCCTGTTGAAATATTTTTTCTTTTTTTTTTTTTTTCTTTCTTCATGGAGAGAAGACAAATTGCTTTCTAAAGGGCAGATATTTACCACTTTGAAGAAATCTCATTTATCCTTCCACTTTACCTATCTTGCTACTGCTGTGAAAATGTCACCTAATGGCCAGAACAGAATTAAACTGGGACAGAAAAGCAGGATGACACAAGGACCAGGGAGGCAAATAACAGCTCAGCAACAGAAAATCTGGAGCATGGGATGGGGAAGGGCCCATAGGACTCATGAACTCTTCAGCATCGTTGAAAGAGTGAATAAAAATGCACAGTCGTCTCTGCAAAGCACTCAGCAGTACACCTATCATCTCCAACCCGGGGTCTGCCCTGTGAGAACGGAGACCTTTAGCTCAGTAACAACTTTACTTATTATAACATGCCTCAGCTGTGCGTTCCTACCCAAGGCTGTGTTTCTAGCCACTACCCTTAGTCACTTAAGTTCTAGCCTTGAGCTCTACCTCACCCGCAGTTTGACACCTGCCTGGTCTTGTAGATTAATTTATTTCTGCTGGACTCAAAAAAACCTCCTTCTGAGATACCTGCCTTCACATCTGCAGAAAGTCCTGGCTGCGGTGGAGCAGATGTGTTGCAGTCCCTGGTGGGGGACTGGGTGGGCAAGGCTGCCTCAGCCCCCACGGGGTCTGCAAGACATCTGGGAGAGAGCTCCCCTACCAAGCAGAATGGCACAAACAACTGATTTTTGGCTTAATGGCAGTTTAAAAAACAGCAAACAATAACAAATGTTTTGAGTGAAGCCAAACATGTGAACCTGGTGAACAGATAAAAAAAGAGAGGGAAGAATCATTTTGTACAGAGTTTTTCAAGTGGTTTTAATTTCTGTGAAAGTAGAGAACGATGTGATTTAAAAAAAACACTGTGGTGGTTAGTTTAAAGCCATATTTAAAGGTTTTAATTTCTTTCCCTCCTGGAACCAACTAGTAAAAGTGAGATAAATTTACAAAATTATTTTAGTAGTTGCTGAATCAGTGCTTTTGCTGGACACATTTTTAATTTGCTATCTCAGCTCTAAAGGGCCATCTGTCTTGCAGCCGTTGAGGGGATGTAGGGCTGGACTGGGAAGTGGATGCATAGTAATATCCAAACTACTCAGATCTCTGCATAATGGATCCCCTGAAAGAACTGAAACTATTGTAATGAGTAGGCTGGTAGTGGAGGCTCGGAGGGGCTCTGCTTCTGCTGCTCCTCCATATGCTGCACGCAGGATTGCTCGACGCCCCACAGGACTCCCCTCTGTATTCGGGCTGATGCTGAAACATGTCAGAGGGAGGTAGAGAGGATTTTCTTCTAAACTGCGTTTTGCACCTGCACTTCTGGAGTAATAAGGCTGCCAAGAGTTTTGCACAGTTCTCTGAGCATCCCTTCAGCTTTCCCAGAGTGATAAATCTATGGCTGGGAACTTTCTGGTAGTAAAATAGCTCTTAAAGCACTTTGAATAATCAAAAAAAACTTCATACTTTGTAGGGCCCTTTTATTTCTCCCTCTCCTTCTTGTCTGATTTCAGTACTTGCCTTTGTGAAACTCTACCATTTATTCCCATGTCACAGTAAATAAAGGTACGAATGTATCCTGCTGGGTCAATTAACCCCGGTTCTGCGCTGTGTCACAGTCTGTACTGGCTGTGATTTCTAGAAAGGAATATTCTTTTGTCATTCTTTGCCCATGTGCAAAGTATGTTAAGACTGTAAGATAACTATAACACTTTTCCACACAAAGCTAACTCTGCTTTTTGTAATTTCTGGAGTGCAGTTATGAACTGTAAATTGACATGAACCAAATACATGACTTGTATTCTAAAGCGGCAGAGAAGACAATGGACTGACAGTTTTTGTGCTTTCATGTCAGTGTGCTCCCTAACGATGGGCAAGCCCCGCCGCAGAGCCGCTGAACTTCAGCTCTCAGGCAGTCCTCCAAAGGCTAGGAGAACTGGGAGGCTGAGGTTTCCCAGGTTTCATGTTATTCTGTGCAGTAATGTGAAGCTCTTCACTGCAATATCAAACTCCAAAATAAACAGAAATAATAAGAATAAAAATGACAGGCATTGTTGACTTGCACGTCCTTGGGCTTTCATGTGAAATATTTAGATAAGCTTGCTTGGTAAAGTCAACCTAAACAGCTGCCTGGTGTAAGAATAAAGCCGTTAATGAAACAAATGTGCTGTGCAGCAGCATATATAAATACTGACTATATTTTTAAGTGAATATCTGATAAGGAAATATGCTATGATACAGATGAAAGGTCCAGACACCGAATGATGAACTGCAACTATTTTCAGACGTGCTACAGGAATAAATCTGTACTAATCTATATACCAGTTCGTATCAGCGATGCATGCTTCTGGGTTTTGCTTACAAAGGAGCAAATAATAAGGAATGTAGGTTACTGCAAATGTGAAGGAATGAAGACAAATGTGGAAGGAAAATTCCACCTCAGAGGTCCCTCTCATTCTGGTGAAGTAGTGTATACATAGAAGTGTTTTAAATCAATGGAAGTGTATTTTCCTTGCACGGGAGAGTTAGTGTTAAATAAACAACTGATATTTCAATCAGTGGAGGCGGGAGGGATCTCCCAGGTTGCTTTTTGAGGAGGCCTATTCTCCGGCCTCTCTCCAGATCCCTGAATGCTGCAAGATACAGAGGGAGAAGTTTGCACCACATCCGCTGGTATTCCCAAAGGTCTGTTCTCTGGAGGTCTAGCGGCATACTCTGCAGGAGCCGTAGGCGCCCAAGGGATGGGTGGGGAACGAGGTGGAGCTGAGCAGGCAGAGGCCAGAGGGAGCGACCAGACCCGCTCCCGGCGCCAACCGCTGACTCCGGCCATTTCCACGTGATACCAGACCTGTGCCCTGCTGAAAAACCCAGCAGTACACATTTGGGCTGGATTAGCCCTTTGTGTCATATTAGCCAGAACAGACAACAAGGAGTCCATCTTGGTGTATGGCCTCATGTCAGCTGCAGAATGACAGATAATACCCAGTCCAGGGTATAATGTCTGTTTATGTTAACCCGCTGTTAACCTTTTTTGAACAAATTTGAACTGGCGGAGCGTGTTTATACCAGAGTAGTGCTTCTTGGTTTATGGCTGCAAAGTTTTGATCTGATACTAGGATTCTCAAAGCTGGATTTATGGTTCTGTCCAACCCCAGCCATAATATGAACTGAAGATCTTGTGTTATTAACAAACATGCTTTGCTCTCTGGGCAAGCTGGAGGTCTCGCTCAGTGTTACAGGATGAGAGAAAAATTATGCCACCCAGAAACTATCACCCAGCTTGGTGGGAGTGTAAAGATTTGTGTTATATGCATTCGAAGAAACATTTTGATAGAGAACATACAGGTTCCGCAGTAAAAGTACCCAGAAGGTGTTGCTCCCCGCGGGTTTGAAAACCCACACCATTATGAGGATTGATGATAGCACAGGTTCCCAGTGACCCTGGTAATAGGCAATCAGTCTCCCTTCAAAACCAGACACACGTGGGTCTCAAGTGTCTTTAGCTGACGGCACCTCTCCGGCAAGGCGCAACTCCTGGAGCTCCCCGGCTCCCGCGCTGCCCTGGGCGGCTGCTGGCCACGACCCGTCAGGGCATCCCCGAGGAGCAAGGGCTTGCCACGCACAGTGGCCCATGGCTCCCGCTCAAAGGCTTCAAAAATGAGATGCAGAAAGTTCTCAAAATATAAAGGTTTTGCATGTTTCTTTTTCAGACGAGTGCAAACGTAACTGCTGTTCTTAAATGCAAACATTAAATCTACTCTGTAAAAACACAATTACTGCTGCCATGGCAGAAATCAGTTGTCCCTTTTGAAGGAATGCCTTGAAAATGCAATCATAAAATCCCTGCACGTTATGGATTTCATTAACATTGTACTCCCCTAGGATTCCCAATTGCACAATAACAGGAGTTCTTTAAATTTTAAATACCACAGACAGGAACGGTTTCACTAAAACCAGATGTGAAACCCTCACACTGGCCTTCTTACTGGTTCTAAGTACTGAAACTGGCTGGTAATTGATACCTATTAACATGTTTGTTGTTCAGATTACAGAAATGGAAACACTATACTATTTTTCCTGTGAAAGGATACATTAATGAGGGACAATGACTTGCGTTGCAATGGCAGTTCCCTGATCCTGATTAAATTAAAGGGCTCTTTTTATTTTTTATCTTAAATTATGCTATTGCACACTAAAGGGCAGTCGAATGTGTGAAACGTAAGTGTAATAAACAAGTAGACTGAGCTTAGGGTTGAGGAGCTAATATCCCATACGACAATAAACTAACTTCATGCTTATTCTTGGCAGCCCATGCCTCATGCATATCTTTATTCCATTCATGTTAGAAAATCCACAGACTTTATTAACGTTTTTTTAAAGAAGAAATTCAATCTGGAGTGACTCTGTTTCTGATTATGGAGTCACTCCAAATCTCAAGTCAGTCAAGCAATTTTAAAAAGTGTGTTTGAGGGTAAAAATAAAATACTGTGCAGACTTACGGTGTGACTGTGCTATGGATATTTTGAATCTATGCTTTGACATTTATTTCAAAACAACTAAGGAAAGGAACGGACAGACAGCTTTCACTTAGCAGAGCCCGGTAAGCAGGCGTCATTCAGATGAACTCAGGAGTTAGTACCTTGTCAGCCACAAAGGAGAAATCTATTTTTTCCACCAAAGAATGGGTTCCACAGCCACAGATGGAATTCATGCAAATCCATTACTAACAACAAGCCAACATTATTTTCCCAATTCTTTTCAGCTAAATGGTCCGAAAGACGTCAACACCTCAAAGGAGACAATCATATCACATGCCCTCTAGACGTCCTCTATAGATACCAATCTCCCCTTGCTGATACTTAACTGAGGTTTTCTGTTTCTTTTGTCTTAGCAAAAACATTAACCTTGAAGGGAGGGGTAAAAGGAAGGGAAAGGAAAACTATAATATTTCCCCTATACAAGAAAAAATGATACACTAAGGAAACTGGTATTTGGAGCTGTATTTTCAAGCTGCTTCGCCCATGTATGATTGTACGTATCTGATATATATGCTCTCCTTGCATATGCATATCAGCAGTTTGAAGGCAGATATCACTACTTAACCAGCTGCAGTGTGTGTGTGCAGGTATGTAAACCTGCAGTCATGAAAAGATTAATGAATATTGATATACACAAAATCTTTGTCTCTCAGACAGGGGCATATAGGCATAATTTCACTTTAAAAGTTCCAAGTTCAGCATTGCTGTATCTTTCAGCCTGCTTTTTGCTGTTGAAAATTTTCTAGAGTTCTTGCACTATGCAACAAAAATCCATTTATGTTGTACTGCACAAAAGCAAATACTTCAAATAAATGACTAGTTTACAATAACATACAGAACAAAACAGAACAAAGTGACCTCAGTCCTTCATATACAAGTGTCTTTCTCCTTTTATAAAATATTATGATTTTTTTCAACGGGTGATTTCAGAGTGTTTTATTAGTTGCGTGTCCTTGGTTTTTTCTAGGCTCTTACGGAGATGAACATCTGTTCCTGGGGATATTTGTACAGAGGAAACATGGGATTTCAATATTTTATCCAGATACAAACTCGCAACATGTGCTTACTGCCAATGGCATCAAGCCTTTGTAGAAGATCGCAGTTCACACGTGCAGGGACCCTGTTATTGAGGTGCCTGATGGTCTGAAGAGCTTAGCACCCGTCTCAAGACTGTCAATTAAGTTTAACAGGAAAGCATTTGGAAGTTTGAATTAGCAATGTTAGTATTGAATTAAACCGTAATAAATAAGAATTAATATTCTCCTGACACAAATGGAACCAAAGATGAGTTAAACTGTTGTACCTTGTGAAAAGCCATAGGATGGCATAGTCAGTCTCCAAACTAGCTCAGTTCCTTCTGCTGCATAGGTTGAGTGGTAGAAAGATTAACAGTTCTGCAACATGTGTTAACCACGTCTATTCAATGCAATGAATCTTCAAACAAGACTTTGTAGGCCCAGTCTTGCAAACAAGACCCAGCTCTGCATGAAGGCTGATACAGCTCGTCATGAAGTCTGCCTTGGGAGTGCTGGTCTCTCAACATGGGCCCTGGGCAGTGGAGGAGATGCCCTAGGGCTAGACTGCTCAGGGAAAGGGTTCATGCTGCCTTTTCCAAACCAGGGGCTAGGTGAAAGAGGTGAGAGCTGTGGTGTGAGCAGTACAGCATACAAATAACCACCAGCTTCTTGGCTGATGTCGTAGCTGGAGGCAGTGTAAAGCTGCTAAAAATTATGCTCAGGGGTTGTTTCAGCACCTGAGAATCCTGGTTTATGGCAGAAGCAAAGGAGGCTGAGAAATTCATAGGCAGGAGGCCTGAGATACCCTGAGCTGTTTTAAGCATAAACCCCCGAGTAGCTTGGATTCTGTTATGTGCTTGTTATTAAAACAGTTAATGGTTAAAAAAAGTCCTTTGAAACTTTTTCTCAGAAAGATCTAGTTCTAAGTGAAAGGATTAATCTATATGTGTATGTACGTATTCATCATTACTTAACAAAATTAATAAGCACACAGAACACATGAATGAGATTTAACTAGTTCTCTTGTTTTGATTATCCAGTCATAAATATGTAAGTGACAGCAGAAAAGAAGGAAATAAAGAAAAAGTGGTGGCCCTCCAACCAGATGAAGCATATGGAATTTGATTCTGATGCATTCCACGCTTTTTCCATGTGCATTCCACAAATTGCAAGTAGCAATGATTAATAACAAGGCTTGCACTCAGATAAGGCTGGGGAGATTTTAACATTTATTCCTAAGTAAGGGAAAAGGATCCGCAGATTTTTTTTTTGCCACTCTGAAGTCTGATTAGGACTATTGTACACGATTACTAATTTGCCAAGAGCTCAGGATGTGTAGGGGCCCCTAAGCAGTACACCTGAGATCCCCATTGTGTGCGAAGGATCAGAAATGGAAGATTTTCCCCTCTTTCTTCCCTTTACTAACTACTACTCAACATGTTTTTAAGCTTTCTTGCAGACAGCAAACCTCACAGGAAACATCAGTGTGAACATTCATGTGGATGGCTAATAAGGCATTGTTTTCATATGTCAGTTAGTAATTTCCTATAGAAAATAAAAGAAGCAGGAGGAATGTTTCAAATATATGAACAAGTTTTCAATATTAGTAATATTGATCTAATATGCTCAAGTCTTTCTCTTAGCTTTTGCCAACATAAATAGAATCTAGATCGCAACTAAGAAGTGTAAGTCAACCTACAGTTGAGACAAATCAGTATTTTTTTCACCTATGATATTAATACTTGCCTGCTAGTATGGATTATTTGTATACAGTAATTCATACAAATAATTCTGACCTGTTCAGGAATCATGTGCAATTAAGCTATGGACCTGATGACGACTACCAAACAAGCCTAAATAGACTAACCGAACTCAAGGATTCTCTTCGTGGGGTCAAACATTTGCAGGTTTTCTCCTGTATTAACAGAGCAGAGCCAAAGCAATCTTGCTAATGAATGTTGTGTTAATGTACATGGAAGAATAGCCACTAGACAGAGAATGCTAAACTCATTTTGTATGTAGCATATTCTAGAAGGGACATAGGTCTTCTGAGGTGAAATCTGAGTGCATAAAAACACCATGCCGTATTAATGCTTAACTGCAATCAGCTAGAGACATAGCACATGCTCAGTTTACTGGGACATTCCACTTTAAGTGCATGTTAAACTAATATTGACTTTTCCACTAAACCAAAATCTCTGTTATTTGTGCCCAGAAGACTGAAAAAACAATAGACGTGGGAAGCAGAAGAATTAATCTTCCTGACCTTTTCTTTTTTTATACCTTTGGGAGTCAGTCTTTTTTTTTGGTGTCTAATAGGGAATGTGAGCTATTCACTTGCAATGATTCTTAGATTATCTAGAAGTACTTTACTGTGTTATTTTTTTTCTTTCTTTTGCACTCTCCACACTCAATAAACTCCTCAGAATATTATTAATAATATCTTTAAAACATTATCTTTTTACCTGTATCCATTCTCTGCTAGAATCTTCCCCTGGGGTCCACCCGTTCTCAGGGTAATTTAGCCGGGACCTTTCTGAAGACCAGATAGCGCTGTACTGCGAGGAGACAGTGATTTGATCAGAGTGAATTTCTCCTGACTCCATACCTAGTGGTTCCATGCACTGGAAATCTGAAGAAAAATAAATTACCATCGTTATTATGGTCAGCTTTTTGATTTAGACTTTGAATAATGAGAACATTTTCCTGCTTTGAATATGAATATATAAATAATTTATTTTTATGTGACTTTGAATTCTTTAGCAACTTCAAGTGAGGCAGTATTGGGCTTATGGTGTCATTCTTAATACTGTCACTTGAGTTGCCATGGCAATTCCTGCAATAATAATGCTATACAAATATTTTTAGCCCAATATTCTAGCCATTTCAATATAGGACAATAGAATTCTCTTTTCTAGGGTAGCACAGGCACTTCTGTGGTTTCGTAGTATAAAACAACGTATGTTCAACTCATAATTATGCACAAAGCCAGGAAAGACAAACCAGATGACCGTATAAAACAATTTTATTTTAAAACTGTTTACTCCAGTACAAAAAGTATATAATGTTAAAAAAATATTATTAAAATTCTAGCCATTTTCTTTTGATCCTGAACACTGGAAAGAAACAGATCAACAAAATTTGAATCCAGGCCAGAAGAGTATTGACCTAGGGGAATTACCGCCTCTTCTATAATGTGCTGCATTTTAAATAAGTTGATCATCTCTATCTGATCTCTTTTTGTTGACACAAAAATTACCAAGATACTATAGAATCAGCTGAAACCTTCAGAGACTAAGGTGCTGAGCTGAAGGTTTCAAAATCTATGAGTTGGAAAAATGAGCTTTTAATAAGCAAAGTTCTCATTTTTCAATGAAAATTAAAATATTCTGGAAAAAAATGTTGAAAAACTTTTATCTGGGATCTAAAAACTTATATTCAGAAATGCTATCAGGGTACTTTATAGGAGTTGTAGTTAGGGTGCCTCATAACTGAGTTATTAAACTTGTTGCCAAACTGCATGTCCCATGGCGTGCCATCCTTTCCCCCATCTCTGTGTGTCTTCAATATATTAGGGGCCTTGGGTGAAGTACTGAAACTGAACTGCTTTAGGATAAGACTCAAGAGCCATAAGCCACTACAAAGAACTCAAGACATGGTAGGTGGGAATCGTATTAAAATATCTAAAAGGTAGTTGTCTAGTTTGATCTAGACATGTGGTCTTTCCCTGCAGTCTACTGAGAGGGACAAGTACCTCCTCGGGCCATCTCACGTGTCTGAGTAAGTAGGCTGAGTTGTTCTCTGGAGGTGACCCTCTCTGTAGTGACAACACAAAGAGCAAGGGTGGTTGAAATTAAGTGGGAGGAATCACTCCTCTGTCTAAGCCTGCATCATAGAAAATGTTTCCTCTTATCATCCAAAAGGGTTTTCACACACACTAACTTCTGTTCTGTTGTTCTGTGTTTAAGATCTGAGGGCATCCCACCATAGCAGATATTAATTCTGGCTCCAGTGTGATGATGCCTCAGGGAGGATGACCGTGGAGGAGGTGGACATGGGGACCTGAGTTGGCTGTGCTAGCTAATGAAGGGGTAGGAGCAGCGCCTACATAAGGAGAAGCCAAACTAGTTGGAGGTACAGTCTGAGAGAGATGGAGGAGGATGCTTCCCATCCACAGAGGCTGGGGTATGTCCCATTCCCTCTTCCTGGCTATGCCTGTATAAGAAAGCTATTAAAAAGGCAAAGGGCAGAGGAGAGGTGGGGAGTAACAGGGATAATTGCAGTTCACTGATTTTTCTTTTGTTCCTTCTTTGACTAAACAAATACATCAAATCTGGGCGAATTTGCTCAAAACTCAGTAAGTCGCAGAAAGGAGAGAGAGTTTGATTTAAAGTGCCTGTTTAATCATTGACCAAAGCAGGGAAATCTGCAAGGACATGGTATAACACAGCCTGCTATTTTCCTGTGTCTCCCTCACTTTGTTTCTTTCTCTGTCCAGAGGGTAAGCATGAAAATGAGGCAATTGGGAAAAAAATACGAGACAGAGAACAAAGCTTAGATAGCTTATGAAATGCTTTAACAAGAGCACATATATTAAATGGGTTCTTTTTATTCAAGAAATCGATCATCAAAGCTTATTCCATGTAATAAAAGAAGGCTTTGGATAGTGCATTCATTGTTCATGTTTCATTGTTTTAAAGCAATTTCCTGCGTTTCCTTGGTCAGCACAGTTTTTCACAATAATTATCCCAACTTCCTGGCAATACTGTGGAATAAAATCGTAGAGGAGAATCCTGCTTCTTGCGCTGCTTTTCAAAGGGCAGCTGCTCTTTAAAAAAAAAAGGCAAAACAGAACCAACCCTTACCCACCATCTTATTTATTTAAGGTTTCTTTAAAGTTTCATGCAACACCTGGTGTGCAAGAAGACATAACAGAGAATATTTTCCAAGAAGCTCTGTAGGATAGATAAATACTGACCTTCGGATACACTGCTCTGTGACACGCTGTAGTTTGCTGAGAATCCCTCTTTTGCTATTGCACTGTCGGTGTAAAATACCATTGAAAGAATCCCTGTTGAAGACCGGACACGTCCTGGGTTGTTCTGCCCACAATAACGCCCTATGTGCGGGCCAACTGCAAAAAGACAGGATATAATGGTAAACTACCAGTTCTACTACAATAGATGCCACTACAATAACCTAGCAGGAAACAGTGAACCTCTATAACAGCTCAAAATCACAATCTCATCAATAACTTAGCAGTGAACAATAAATTGCTTATCCTACTCTAGTAATCTTACTTCTAAAATGTTCCAGATAGCTCTCCATAAACCTCTGAAAATGTAAAGAATCAGGATTTCAAAAAATGTCCTTTAAAGTGTGCAGAGAGGGCAACAATGCACAAAATTACACGTACAAAATACTAAAAGTACTTTCCAAAGTGTGATCGAAGCACCTATTTATGCCAAGGACATCTAAATGCCCTGATTTGCCCACCCAGTCTACAAGATGCTCTGGGACTAGGAGTTCAAACAGCACCTTCCAGGTTTTATGCTCAATACTGCAGATAATCTGTTATTTTTATAGAGAACTTAGATAAACATTTTTGCACTCATATTGAGGCTATGACTGATGACTTTTTATCCTCTCCTATTTAGGTTTTCAGCACACCCTCATGGATCTTTTGCCCATATACTCAATATTAAAGAATACTGTAAAAGAATTCAAGAGTAAAATTTTAATCTTTTCAAAAGAGCAAAGGATGTCTTAGGTATATCTCCATGTCACAGAACACAGGCACATACACACATGTATGAGCTTGCTCAGTGTTAATAATGTATAAACCAGCTCACGATATTTTTCTGGATTTCCTGTGCAACGAGATAATCTTTTTCCTTGATTAAGCTACTCAATTCACAACCAACATACGTGGCCTTCTAGCACTTGAGCATTCCCGACAGATAGGTCCCTAGGCTGTTGAACAGTAGTACATCTGTGCTTACAAACAATAAGAAAAGGCAATGTTACAACCCACCCACGGAGTCAATCACGAAAATAATCATAAGATGTCATTCTAATGCTTACACCACTGGCTTTCCAGGCTTAAATTAACACCTTGTCATTTCTCTAGGAAGTCCATTTCACTTTCAGTTTAAAATATAAAATGTTTATATATCCTAATTATTCACAGTTCAAAGAAAATCCTCAACTAACATAATTTTGTAGTAATTTATTGGTATTTTCCGACAAGTAAAACAGAACTCTTTTAAAACAGCTTGGAATAACTTTATTATGTAAGCTACACATTTCTGTAAAGCCCCAGAGCTGCCAGAAAGAGGGAGCTCAGATGTTATAGCTCTTGCTGCCAGCATGTGCTTTTCTATCCATATTCTGGCCATAGTGAGTCTTCAGTTGCCTTGGCAATACCATGGCATTTAAAATAATTGCCAGTTCAGCCCTTTTCCACCAAGGTTGTCCAGTGCAGTATTGATAGAATGAAACGCCCTATAGAGGATATAACTTGAATTCTTCCTTGTCCTAGAAATAATTAAAGCTTTACCGCTTTATTATTTGGAGTGAGAAAGTTGTTTTAGACTGTTAACATTAGCAGCTTTTTAAAAACACAAAATAATGCCCCCACTCCAATTGCTGCAGTTTTTTTTTTTTTCTTTGCATTTTCTATGTGCAAACAACTCTGATCCTGCTTTTGCCGTGATGGCCTTTCAACATTATAGCTGCTGATGTTGCTCTGAACTGCAAGAAAATAGGGAGGATAAGGCCACCATGTTATGGCACGCTGAGTCTCCCTCCTCCCATTTCCTGTAGGGAAGCCTCTTTGAAATGACAAACAGAAGAGAACTTTGTTTAAAGCAGACAGGCTTTAAGATTCCCCATGACTCACTGGTTTATAATTTTTAAGACATATTTAGTGATTCTGCATTTCAGTCTTCTACAGATTGTCCCTGCTGTTAGAGTACTATTCCCCTTGCTAGCTGTGTAGACACAAGAGTTAAAACTTGCAGAATATGACACAATGAGGTATTGAATATTTTTGCACAACATTTAAACCTTAGCCTACTGAGGTAATACGGTATTGATCTGAGCAGAACTGGATGAAATAGGGATTCTTATTCTTCTTGCATAAATTCCTAACACAAAGTTATCCTTTTTTCCGTTCAAATCTTGGAAACTTTTGAATGGCAATAAATTATCAAATGTTTCAGGTGTCACCACATCAAATAAATGCTGCGTGGGGAGCACCATCTGTGCAATCATTAAGGGGATGATACTGCTGTCTGCTTAGGTAGACTATGCCACTGCTTTTTTTTAACCATCTTCCTGACCCGTCCTTACGAACCGCGATGGGCTTTCATAATAGACATATACAGTTCCAAATGAGAATTTTAGGGTGGCAGATCCTGAGAAATCTTTAGGCCCACAAAGCTCTTTGCAACCTTTACCTGTAGACCATCATGTCATTTTGTCAGCATTCCGTAGGAAGGCCTACTCCAAACACGAGTCACTTGGAAATGTTCTCGCTCAAGGACACTTCTACATTACCTTCAGAACAAAGACATTTTGGTGAGCCAGTCGCTTCATTTGACTGCCCATGTGGTAGCTATTTCTGGGACCTGGGCTCCTCTTCCCAGTGGCATAGTATGATATAGTGGAAAACTAAGTAAACTTCAGGTTAAAAGATAGAGGGGCAACTAAGAAACCTGCTGTGCAAGCTTTTCCCAACTTGCAGAGTCTAATTCTAGAACTTCAGTAAATCCTTGATGATTCTTAATACGTGTGTTTGAAGGTTTACAGAATCTGAGTCTGGAATGTATAGAATACGGCTGGTGGTTTAAGACTAAATAGAAACCCTATCCTTACTAATTCTTCTTTTCTTTTCTTTTCTACTGTTTGCCCTTCTGGACAGAAAATATCGGTATCAGGAAATCTTGAGATTTATTCTTTTCTACTGTTTGCCCTTCTGGACAGAAAGTATCGGTATCAGGAAATCTTGAGACTTACTGAAATACACATTTGCCCACACATTTGAAATCTTATCTATCTTTTTGAACTAATTTTAAACCCCCTCAACGAAACACAAGCAAGGAAAAATGGTGTATCAGACGTCTAAAATATTAAAAGAAATGTTATAATATAGAGCCATTTTACTGAATTTTAAAGCTGGTCTGTAAATTATGCTGGTGTGCTGTGGACAGTATTTTCACAGCAGTATGATTATTAGTGACAAAACATTTACACTCAATTTAGGATGCTAAAGAGAAAATAACTGAGAAATGAATCCCATCCTCACAGCGCAGTAGTCACCTACACTGAGGTTGTGTATACTCTTGTATCTTAAGAGCTTCTCACAAGAATGTAGAAAACAACCACAACAGAGGAGAAACACACCTAGATTAATAGCAACTTTCATTTGCACTGATGTTAACAACTGAAGTAAAGTGTTCTGTTTTGCTCTGTAATTCAGTGGAAGCTCTTGTGGTATTGACCGAAGCAGCAATGCTTAGCCTGTGGTTCTCAAACCATATGTAAACTTCTTTAAATTACTTTTGAGCCCCTATAAGACAGTCTATAGAGCTTCAGAGAGAGCTGCGTGATGAATATGTGCAATTCATCACTTAAGCTAGTCCTGGTTTTGAGTGGGCTATTTTTCTTCAAAGTCATCAATGGCCTGTTCTCAGCGAGGCTGGCTGAGGTATATGTGCCTTGGGCAAAGACGTTTTTGGTGTCTAGTTCATTGATGCATGATCACATATTTTTATTCTGTGATCTACTCACTCCCCTGCTCCAACTCCACCTGTTATCTCCTTCAAACCATGGTTCCTTTTCTGCACAATATTTGCAACATGCACCTCTAGTTCTCAAACACTCTCCAACAGGGTTTGTTTCACTTACTGCTTTGTTTTAAAACAGAGACCAACGGGTGTCCTTGGCATGCAGTTATGCAGAAACAAAATGCTAGGTTTGAGACATTTCTGAATGCCTACCATTCCCCTCCTGAAGCAGCAAAACACTTGCACCACTGTTTAACTTCAGACCCGTAAGTGTCCTTGGTGAATTCCTTTTGAAGTCAATCTAATCTAACTGCCCACATGCTTCAAAGATAAGCACATGTTTTTCAGAATCAAGACACAAGTACTCAACACTTGCCAGATTCAATCCACTGAAAGGGCAACCAGGTAGGCTGAGGACTCCCTGATTGTGACAGAGCATTTCAGGATTAACGTCATCGCGAATGACTGTTACAGTTGCTAGGAAATTCTCTAACAGAAAATTGTTTTCCATGAGAAAAATGGCAGTTACATAGAAACAAAATGTAAACGGAAGCATACTGATTTTGACACATTCTTTTCAACATCATTGTGAAAATTTGTTTAAGAGAACATTTCTTTTCTTTTCTTTTTTTTTTTTTTTGGGGAAGGAAGGAAAAAAATCACAACT
>NW_010553790.1:10561-21068 GCF_000687285.1 Phaethon lepturus | reverse complement strand
CCTGCTGATCTCCGGTGACTGTAGCTGATCAAACTCTATAGTGAAAACATTTTCCACTTACGGTGGATTTCATCTGCTCTAACTTATGTACCTCAAGTTTACGTCTACGTTAGTGATCCACAGCTGCCAGTACAGTCAATAAGATAAACACCTCTAGAGCTCCATTAACTGCCTTAAAGTAGATATCAGAGACAAATCAGTGGGGTGTTGTTCTCTGCTGAGAATGGGGGGATTAAAGGTGCCTGGCTCAAATATTGACATCAGGCTTCCCGAGCTGGGTCAGAGCAGCGTGTTCAGGGGGCTGTCCATCTAATTCTGTGCTGGCTGCAGCCACAACTATTTTCCATCAAACTGTTCTCTGTGTCCTATTAAGAACTGCCATCACCTTGGCAAATCACAGCTGTGTTGCTGTGGAGCAGGGGGTTTGAACTGAAGGGTATAATTTTTTCCAAGCATTTAAAAAATCCTTCTACTTCTTGTTTATATCAGTGTAGTGCAATAGGGGCTTTAACCTCTAACACAACTGGGCATGTGAGCAGCAATGCAGTGCAACAAAGCAAAATAGGTTGCTTTTTTATGGCTATGTCTATATCACTACATAGAGCAGGCCAGGGACCACCCTCCAGACCTGCTGCCGGTGGCCAGGGACTGTTCCTGGGACCAGACTCCCCGTGTGACACAGTTCGCTCCCACAGGGCTCTTCCCTCGGAGGCAGGATGGCCGTGTCCTACGTGCCGGCTGGGAACGCTGCCCGGTTTTCGCTATCCTCCAAATTATGCTTAGGAATTGCTTGGGAAAGTGCAAGATGACGTGGGCTAAAATGGTGCAAGGGAGTGTGCCCGCAGTTAAGCAGTACACACAACTGTGCCTTGGCTCTGTTTTAGTTAATAGTGTAGCTGGAGGTTCAGAATATTTTTTCACGGACTAAAGGAAAATGGACAAATGGCTGAAAGACTCACCTTGGGTGAGCTTCCCTTCATCAAAGGCAAACATACTGTCTAATAATTTTCAGAAATTTACTACTTCCATGTGGATGAAAATTAGATTTATTTTGCCTTCCTTTCTCCTTTTTTTTTTTTCCAAAATTATCTGTATACTCTCTTTTTGATATCTAGAAACATTTAATTTCTATCTTCAGTTTATGGCCAGGTCATATCAGTGGTTTCCTGTGTCAGCTTTGCTCTTCAGTTGAAATAGTTCTTCTCCCTCCCAGGGATTCATCCTGTGATGCATTTATAGAGAAGTAATGGCATCCTCTCTGCCTTTGTAGTGTTAAGTTAAACAAGAGAGACTGACGGCTAAGGATCGTCCTGCAGTGAAATGATGCAGCAAACATTTCCTTACAACTGCCTCAACCTCCAACAGTTTGTATCTAAGGAAACACTTCTTTCTAGTCTGCAAATTCAGTTGAATATTTACAAACATGTAAAAACCCTTATTGGATGTCAGGATCATTTTGGGTTTGGACAGTTTGTGAGGGAACTGGAAGGCTGATAATGCCTGCTGTTAATTGCTCTCCAGTATGGCTCAGTCACTTTCTTGAACCAGGAAATTATGGCTTTGAAACCCTCTGACTCTAATAATAATGCATTTCTTTTTGGTAATATTGCACATAAATTGATTGATTGGATCATCTTTTCATATGTCAGTTTAAATGCAAGTTCTACAGAAATTCAGCTTGGACAGATTTGGCCTATACACAAATAAACCTGTTATTAAATGTTCCAGACATCATTATTGCAGTGTTACAACAATGTTTTCCTAACTGAGGCATTAAATACTAAATAGTCTTTCAGCTACTGTTATGGGTCTTTCTCCTTTATTTATTGGTGTGGACTGAAAAGAGCCATGATAAGCCCATTAAGCATAAAACAAAAAGGAAAACCAAATATACATTAAAAAGCACATACCTATTTACCACAGCATCAATAAAAACTTTAATTAAAATTATATTGGGGATTCATCTAGGAAAACAGGCAAGTTTAATTGTGTTATTAAAATATGTTCCTTACTTTATATGTTTTCATTTAACTGAAATATTAATGTAAGATTAGTAGTTTGTAGAAACTGCCACTGCTGTTTATAAAAGCAAAGAAAATATCTGTTAATATGGATTATCACACCAGTGGAAAACTGAAATAGCTGTAATTGGTGCCCAACACAAACAACATAAATCTTCAGTTGTTGAATTTTGCTACAAGTTACAAAATTAGGGAGAAAAAGGACAGCTTCAAGATGCTTCCCTTTATCAGCTTATGCCATACATAGAAACAGTGAAGTAGGCACCACAAACAATCAGTTTTACATAGCTGTTTGCACAATTCATATAGGCATTTGGGCACCCTAAAGCTTAGGCATTCAGCTTGAACAGTCCCTCTTAGGCTGGAGCCGCAGCCTATCGAGCTGGGGTCCTTGGAGAACTGGCACACGGCTGCCCTACCTGGAGGTGACTTGGATCTTGCGGACTCATTGCCGTATATGAGAAAAATAGAGGAATCATGCAGCTATTTTGTTCATCAGTCTCAGTGTAAAACAAGGATATGCGATTGGGCAGAGGGTGAAACGAGGGCCCACTGGCTCTACAGGCTTAGCTAATATCTAGCTATGCACTTAGTGAATTTGCACAAGGTCAAGTGTGGTCAACAACTAAGTGGAAAATTACTGACATGGCAGAGAAGTAAGTTCCAGAAGGGTATCCAACACACCCACCCTGACACATGTGCCCAGCTAATCAGAGATTATAAGTTAACAAATTAAGATAAAACCTTTGGATTTGCTTATACTACTGGAAGAGAGAGCACTGTAAGGGAGGAACCCTGCAGTGCCCAGTTGCCAAAGCTAACTGAATGAATAACTCATTGACCGTTTCCTAACCTGGCTGATCATTTAGTCACTATAATTTCAGTTGTATGGACACCATGTTTTCCCTGGCAAAAAAATTCTCTGCTTTGACAGCTGGTCTGTAACTTGGTTCCTCCACAAGCTGGAGGGTTAGTACCTGAAGTCCAGTTTGTGCAAGTCATTGGCAATTTCTGGACAATACTTGTGTGTTAGCTGTGAAAGTCTGGGGACCCATTATAAGGCTTCATATTTAATTTAATTTAGCCTAGGAGGTCCATCACACATTCCCTCTAAAAACAAAGGTTTCCCCCAAGCCAACTGTTCAAAATTCAACATATTTCATAAAAAATCCCATTCACACTATGATAGGCTTTACTGAATGAACTCACAAAGCATTTTCCCTATTTCTCTTTAATTCAACTCTTTTTACATAAATCAAGCAAGAACCTCTCTACTATGACATTTAAATAAATGAGACTACGCCTTCTGCAGCCCACTGTAGAGTAATGGTTATGCATATCACAGTCCATTTTTCTCTTACCGTCAGGGAATCCATCCCAGATCTCCAATCGGTCATAGCGACAGAACGCTCCCCCTGGAGTATTTGAATCAGGTTCTAGCTCAAAGCTTTCAAATTCCAGTATAATCTCTGACATCTTTGGTGCAAAGATAATATAAGTGCATTCAAGGCTATTAGGATATTTTTCAGGGAATCCAGGGGACTTTATGACTCCACTTGACGCCGTAAAGTTTCTGGAACATTCAGGTCCTGTAAAAGAAAGAGAAAAATCACCTGGGTTAACACTGTGCTACTAAGCAAAGTAGTTAGCTGGAAAACAAATTAGGTCGTATTGTCTCTCCAGCAGCAAAGGTGGCTTTTCAATGAAACACCTCATTTTAATCGTTGCATTAATCATTCAGCCAGCTTGTTCCTATTATTGATAGTCAGGTTTTAAAGCACATTTCACATATACTGTCTGATCTCTAATTTTCAATTTGTATGGAACAATATGAAAACTTGTACCAGCTCTAGAAAAAATTATGACAAATACAAAGTCATGTGGGAACAATGAAAGTGTAAGCTGCAGAAATCTCGACAGAGCCCTAGAGAAATAATTATAGCCCCTTCAAGCTCAAATCTTTAAATCTTATGGCTGACAGGCTTTTATTGGTAAAATAGAATTTTTTACAAAAGCGGGTGAGTGAATTCAGTAGAGGGAGTAGTGGTTTCGGATTCCTGGAGCATTGACTCAGTAACTCTGCCAGATGTGACCTATGCCTCCTTGACAAACTAAATGTGAAAGGTAATTCGTACATGTACCAAGGGTGAGTGACTCATTCTGAGTGGTGTTGACACAGGTGCACCAGTAAAATGTTGCTGTTAGTGCAGGCGTGATAAACTGTGTGATTAGAGGCAGTGTTGCTAGAAGTCACCTAATGTCAATGTTGACCCACCAGCTTTCCCTGATGTCCCCACCATGGCATAATGGGATGCTCCAAACAGTGCTCTTGGTGGAGCACGGAAGTGGCAGTAAAGATGCAAGGGTATAAAAGACCATATCCCTGGATTTGCTTTTGTGAATACAGGGGACTAAAACTGAAGTCCCTCTCTTGTTGACAGATCGCATTTCTCCTTTATTTAGGTCCCTCAGGAATCCTCCCTGTGGATCCCACATCTGCAGGTGTGCTCAGAAGTCAGCCGCAGGCACTGCCCACACATCCTCCCACAAGGTCAGCCTAGGTACCCCTCTCTGCCTTTTGACACTCCAAATTTAATGGAAAGTGATTTACAGGATTTGGGGCATTGGTGGATAGCAGCCAACCTGGGAAGTTTGAGTAGGATGGCTCAGATGAAGGTCTTTGGACGTGAGTAGAAGGACACAGGCAACACAGTCTGGTTGCAACAGGCAGGTCAGTGCTGGAGGATGAGTGTGTGTGAGGTTTCAGTTTGGATGAGGATGCACAGCATCCTTAACGACTATAGTCAGGAGCCTTAGAGGATTTCCAATGTTTAACACAGATCATTGAAAGAAAACAGTCTGGCTTGTTGCATATATGAATACTTTTATTTCACCATAGAAAATGTTTTCCTTGTGAATGTGCCAAACATATTACCCCCCACAGATTTGGCCACCTCCCAGTTAAATTCAGCATTCAAGAGGGAGGTCTGAATGAATTTAGTCTGTTCAGGTATTTTTGTCCTTCAACAGACACTGATAGAAAATGCTTGAGCTATCACATCAATATTCAGAACACTTCATGGCATATTTTGGAAGATGTAAATATTAATGCACACGTAACCTGACCCATTCCAATTTGGGAAATTACATTTTGCCTATAATTAAATCGCCTCCTTACACATTAGTCGGATATTTCTCTTCTGTCCCTGTCATTCCCTTGTCTCCTTGTCATGTATGGGAGGGTTATATTCTGGTTGTTGCTCCTCACTCCCACCGGTAGCTGCTGTTCCAGGATAAAAAAGCTTTGCTATGCCATTCATAGCATAAAATTCTCTGTACCCCTCTTGGAATCCAATAAAAGATGCAATATAAAATGTAAGCCAGGATCATTACTGCTTTATTAGATACAGACAGATCCTGGCTCTGTGAGTGCACAATCGTCAGGCTCCTTACGCTTACACATGGTATCTCAATACCAGCTTGCTTTGTTTTAAACATGTTCAAGTCAATCTGGTGGAAGAAACAAAAGCTGTTTTTGGAAGACCTGCCTCACTAAAATGCCCTCCACAGATTTTGACCCTTTATTGACATTGTGAAGAAGCTCCAGGAGTTAAATAAACACTGAGACTATGAGGAACTCATAGGGTGATCTTCACGGAAAAGTAGCAGAAAAGGTTCTAGCAGAGACCTGACGGAATAGATACTTCTGAGGTGGAGAAACTACATGTGGGCATGTGTATCAAATAAAGGAAGAGATATGAGCTGAAGGAAAGAGAGAGGAAGCAATAGAGAGAGCAAAGAAAAAGACGTGACATTGGAGATAATTTCATTTGGTCTCTGAAGGTGTCACTGAGCCAGAAAATCATTCGCCTTCTTGGTTGGCACTGTCTTTTCTTCCAGTTTACACCATAAATTTAGTTGACTAAAGTGAGGAATGTTGAATGTGAACCATGTAGATCCTCTTCTAGTGAATATCCTAAGATAGGCTGGCTGCCGAATCCAAAATAATGAACATTTCAGATGGGCAATACGGGTTTCATGTTTTAGGCTGGAATTCAACTTCTTCACGTTGTTTCTTCATTTCAAATTCTTCAGTGTCTTTGTGGCTAAGGAGCTGAATGAGGAGGACAGGCAGCTCCTACTCTCAAAGCCCGTACTTCATTTATCGCAGTCATTACATGTGCTGGCTGGTGTCTCCTTACAATTTCCATGGCATGGGGCACTTTAAGCATCAGGTTTAAAATTCAGCTTAGGACACAGGTAGTGTAATGCAGTTTCTCTTTTCAAAACCCGGCTGATTTGACAGGAATAATGGGCAAAAATATACTGTCTGCTGGAATGCAGCTCAGCCTTCAGCTCAGCACCACAGGACCTTGGGATCATTTTAATACTTCTTATACCTGGGAAATGATGAGCTAAATTGTGAATATGCTAAAACGAAGCATATTAGTCTGGCGTGAGCAACTGAGATTCACCTGCATAACAGGGTGAACTGGTCAGCTTTATTTGGTACAGATATTAAAATGTAAATTTGGAATAGCATATATGCATTAATTCAAAAATTAAAAAGGACTGTGTTCCCACAGCAACTATAAGTTGTATCCTTTGTGTACACACAGCATTTTCTAACAGTGTACTCAGTGATAACTTTCCTGCCTTAATATACAGTTTACATGGGATGAACTAGAGTTAAAATTGCTCTGGGAGCCATAATTTTGACTTCTCTGACTTCTGTGTGTGTAAAATCACATTCATAACGCCACCTTAACGTGGTTAATGTATATCATTGAGAGACGTAAATGACCACACAAGGAAATAAACACAACATTCCTGTCAGCTCTGAGTTGCCACTACACTATTAGGAAAGAAATAAAAGCTTTTTTCTTGAAAATGCTCAGTTGCTAAAATAGATGTTTCACAGGTCATTCTTTCAGCACTTCTTGTGCTTCAGCCTTGTTCTTTACGGAAGATGGTACTGTATATATAAGCACTGAGAAACTTCATGACACAGTTTCAAGAGTTTAGCCTCCTAAAGACACCAAAACAAATAGAGATATTTTTTCAGGAAAGCTTGGTGTCATTTCGATGCTGAGTTCTTTCAAAAAATGTGACCCTGAAGGTCACCAAAAGAATTTCTGGGAGCCAGGAGTGGATTTACAGACAGGGAAGATGGTGAACAAGAGGTCTATGGCCCCAATTAGCACTGTGCAGAGCAGCAGTCACATGCGATAGAAAAGAGACTTCACGACTGTGATTCTCCTCATTAACAGTACAGCTGCCACCAAGCGCGTGTGCTGAACGCAGCTGAAAATCTGGCTCTGGTTTAGGTCTGTAAAAGGGACTTGAACTGGTTCTGAAAATGGGGCACTGGCTGGGAGTGGTGTGCATTGGAAATTTGGAGGTTTAAGCTGCTCTTGTGAATATGACCCTAAACATTGATGTGGAACTCAGTATCTCTTTCTATAAAGTTAAGCTTATTGTCTTTTTATATATTATGAGTTTTGGTTCTGTATTCGCCAGGCATGGAATATATGAATTATTTGTCTCCATCCAGCTATAGGGAAGGCGTATGGCAAAAAAAAAGATCTTACTGCCCTTCTAGCTATTGACTCAGCAAGAGAGCTACCAAAGAGGGACTGTCTGTAGGTCTGGTTAATCCTGGACTGTTTGATTCTCTGGGCTTTCTCCATGCCCTGTACAGGTATCTGTGCTCACTGGCACTGAACGCCTGGCACAAGCATCCAGCAGGTCATGCCTGTGAACAGTGTGAGTTTCTCCTATAGCTTATCTCCCAAATATGATTTGTGAAAGCAACAGCAACATCATCATCATCTGCTGCTTGTGTGTACTCTCGTCCTTTCCAAGCCCACGGCCATCTCTTGGGAATTCAGAGCAGAACACTAACCAAGATAAGTCAAGGACTCAGAAGGTTACAGTGCTGTTAAAGAAGTAACATTGTAAATCACACGGTAATTATTATCGCACACACAAAAAAGGAAGAAAGCTAATGGTTTTAAGACGGTTGAAACAGCTGATGAAGACTATCACATTACACCCAGAGGAGCCAATCCTCAGATGCAGCTGACCCATTGGATTCATAACGATTTACACCCATTGAATACACGCCCCACCTTGGCACAAGGGTAATACAATTTTCTCTTTCAAGCATTTTCATGCATTGCCTCTGTTCCAAGGAATTACGGTGAACTTTTTGATGCAAGCAAAAATCACAGGTCACGAGCGATATAACAATGAATTGTTTCTCACCTCTTTTGAAAACTTCATAACGGATAGAAAATCCTGCTCCATGTGTCTCATAGTCGGAAACAAATTTAATAAAAAGATATGGTCCTGAAGACACTAAAGGAGGGGGAGCAATTTTTCCACAGTACTTTCCCCATAAGCGTCCTTCAGCATTATCTCCATCAATCACTTCAACATAATCATACCTGGTAGATAAATGGAAGGAAGAAACTTTTAACTTCCAGGAAAGAAGGAGAACTAATTAATTTAGAAACCATAACACAACATAGATAATCAAGAAAAATGCTAGGTTGCTTGGAAAATGCATTATGCTGAAAGATGTAAGCAAAATGAAATAATTAAAATGGACTACATTATGTCTGTAGACATCATCTGGCAACATGGAACTATTAGGAAGAATGGTGTCCATTATGCTTGCAGACAATGTCAGCTAAAGTAACCAATTAACAAAAAAAAAGGAAATCTCATGAGCACAATTCTGTGTTATTAAATTGTGTTCCTTTGTCTGTGTAGTGTTGTTATCAATACATAATGCATGGCATCCTTTTCAAACTGTGAAGTTCTGTTATGAATTCAAAAATGTCTTTTTAGCTGGAACTCTTTATGAACAATACTTTGATTTCCATATGCTGTCCTCCAAACATATGTCCGCAGAATAATAAATAAATCCCTCAACATTAGATTTTGTTCAAAACTCCACCATGTTTCAGAGCAGTGGTAGAAAAATCTGTTATTTTCCTTGTTAGCTGGACAAACAGTTTGGAGCAAATCACAAAATCCACACGTCAGTCAGAGCACTTGTTTTTTCTCAGACAAAACCTGTTTCATTACAAATCGTCTTCGCTTAGGTATTTGAACCAAGAAAGGCATGCCATAATAGTCGTGTTTGTACAGCGTGTGATTACGGAACAGACTGGGCTAAATCCTGCCCTGGTTACTCGCTTCGCTCCTCAGGACTGTGTAAGGAAAAGCATATAACACCGCAATAATGATTGGTAAGAAAACTTTGCCTGAGAGCAAGAGTCATCTTCGGGTGCCTCAGCCCTGCCACCGGAGGTGCCAATACGCGGGGCTTGGCCTGACGGGTTCGTTTCGGAGGGCTGAGGAGAGCCCCGAGCTTGGTGTCCCGAGCCAGCCGGGGAACACAAATGAGAGGAAGAGTCACGGGGCAGCAGAGGCTGCAGGTGCAGAGACAGGGCTGGTTTTTAAGTTTTATCAGCAGACACTTTCACTGGACCCCGGACAGGAAGGGGGAGCAGACACAACCTGTAGAATCAGTCTAGTCCTCTCCGAAAGGCGGTGGCACTGGGAGCCCGGGCTGTGCTCCGGGACTCTTTCGGGCTGCGGCACGAGGCTTTTCTCTGCCCCCGCGTCTTGGTGCCTCAGCCGCGCTGCCGTTTCATTTAACGGGTTGCTGTTAGCCAGACAATCTCATTTACTTTTCATTATCCTACTACGACTGCCGTTAAAACGTTGCCATTAATTTGTTTAGACCTTTATTCTGCCGTTACATTCACTGAAATGTTCCGAGCACGTTAATATAAAAGGAAGAGCTAAAAACGACAGGACAATAAAGTGTGTCTGACATTTTTAAAGAGATCAAAGGAAAAAAATGTCTTCATGATGACCAATGTCATTTTTAACAACTCTGCTCCAAACCATCCAGGGCACATTACTTATGTTTACATGAAGTCCCGTGAGACAACTGCAAAGATGATATCACTAGTTAAAGTGGACGGCTTAAGGCTCCTTAAATTGAAAATGACATTACCTCATCAGTTAAAATTGTGTGCCAGCTTTGGTGTATATCAAGTAGAAAATAAAGCTGACACTGATGGAACTGTAAGCATTAACATATGTGAAATATTGTGTTAACTGCATTTCCTCTTATGTATTTGATTTTTCTAGTAGCAATTGCTCAGCTAGTTAGTTTCACTGTCCCGATTCAGACTGGTGGAAATACAAAGTGGAAATGTTAATTTCTGAGATAATTTCACAGATATTTTAAGTAGCCTGCATTTTTTTTTTAAATAGAGTTTTGTTTTTTCTATTATTTCTTTGTGATATATGTGTAACAGGATTTGAAAGTTGTGAGGAGAGTTGTAAAAAGACCTCGGAATTGTTTTTCTTTGGGGTTTTTTTGTTGTTATTGTTGTTGTTTTTCATTTAGCAATATACTGAAGAATACCAGCTCTAAGTTCCCTGCAAAACCTATTGGAAGT
>NW_010553790.1:7408-10530 GCF_000687285.1 Phaethon lepturus | reverse complement strand
TGCCGGTTGCTAGTTTTTATACTTTAGGGAAAAAATGAATGTTGAAAATTTTTAACAAGACAACCTTCCTCCGAATAATTAACCGTTCATTAAAGAGAAAGAGTAACCACATAAAACCGCAGCATCTGCGTGACAGTCTTTGCTCTTCTCTCCATGATGACATTATTTCACCAGTTTCCCAGGCACCATTCATTGCTCAAGCCTCAACAGTACATACTTTTTCAAATGAATATCAAGAAGAACCCTATTTCTGAATTATGATTATTTACTTCATCTATAAAGAAGAAAAAAAAACAACAAAAGTTTTGAATTTAGCATTTTTATTCTGCTATATTTTAAAAATAAACAATCTTCTATAGCCTTATTAAGTCTTTTGTATACAACCAAAAAAATAATTAACCTGTAAGTAGCAATTTTGTTATTATATGGAGTAAATACGGCAAAAAAAAAAATCAAATTAAATTCTATCACTCTCCTAGGCTTCCTACTTTATAGTGGTAGCCTGCCCACACCTTTCCGTTGTCCCTTATAATGACAGAACTGTAATTTATGGTGCTCTTTCTGGCTGCTGTGCAATTGTAAATGACACAATTTGGTTACTAAAAGGCTGTCTTCTAATGGATTTTGCAAGTTATAGGTCATGCAGCCCTGTGGAAGACTGGAGGGTTTTTCTTTTGCTTTGAAAAATTACTGACAGACAGAAAAGAAGTTTAGCTGTAAGACAATATGTACAAAGCATGATTTGAAAAGGAGAAACTTCAGCGATCAGCCCTACAGACTTCATATTCTAAGGATCGTGCCTTTCACTTGGCAGCTAACAAACGGATTTGGATTCTCCCACACTGGCAGCAACATCTGATATCTGGGCTGCTGTAAGTGAGTATCTGTATTATTTTTTTCTCAGGGAAATGAAATTACTCTGGATTTTACTAGTTCATACTTGGAAACCAACGTCCCGCTGTCATTTTTGCACTTTTCAAAATCCTTCCGGGGACCATAGTGTATCACAAACAACTGTTCTTGTAAATAGGAGACAGTACAGTCACAACTTGAAAATGGAGTTGCTGCCAAGGAAGCTCAGAAAGCAGCTTGCATCTCCCTCTGGACTTGGTAGCAGTTCTTCTCCGTAAGTTTGTCAGGAGAAGATGCTGTGCCAGGGATGCAGTTGGCACATTGGCATCCCTGTGAGGAGACTGAACGTGTCACCTCCGCAGCGCCCAGACAGTCTTGGCGCACAGCCCAGAATACTGAGTTTGCAAATTTGGATTTCCCACTTGGCAATTCTTCGCTCAGTTACTGCTGCCAACGGTGTGGCAAATATTTCTTGTAATGTTATAGTCCTTTAGGGTTTATGGCACAGAGATGTAAATATAAACATGGTGCTAACCATTGAGGGTAGTTTCAGGTGAACGACTAGAGCACGAGGTCACGTGCGAAAACAGGAGATGCCTGCCCAGAAGAGGGGGTAATCAGCAGATATGTTCATGGAGCCACTGTGCCACAAGGCAAAAAATCATTCCCTTTTTGCTTGGCTGGGTCTTTCCAGATATCCCATTTTCTTCCCGCACCCTCTGCGGTGCGCGAGGAGCAGGCGTGGCTCTCGCGTGGGAGCCTGCTGAAGCGCGCCGCAGAGCTCCCACGCTGCCCCTGCTCCTCCCAGCCCGTGCCTGAGCATGCCATTACTAGATGGTCCTCGTGTGATGGTTCAGTAAAACAACGTCTGGGACAGATTCCCATCGGAAAGATGAGGGAATCTAAGGATTCCTCTACAAATATTTGAAGGAATTACAAAAAACTTACTCTTTTTTTGGAAAGTGTAAGTTGTGGGTTCGAGGAAAAGGCCAAGCAATACTTACAGAATGAACACCGGGCAATGAAAAACACAAACAGCTGCAGAATTCAGATTTTGGTGAACTCCAGTTTCTAGTAGGTGCTAACAGTGCTTACGTCTGGTTTCGGTTCTGAACATGCTGGTGACCCCCGAAGTGCACCATAGCACCTTGTACCGCAGAAAACGAAGTGAAAGCGCTGGAAAGCCCTGCCTGCTGCCGAAGCCAGCCGCTCTGCCAAGCTGCGCTGCGCTTCCACACATTTTCCTATTATTAGGGCAGTGAGATCTTATGCCTTTTGCCTAAAAAAACTCCTTCCCAAGACATATGCAGAACTCAGCTGAAATCTAAATATCTGCCATTTTACCTTATGCAACAATCAGTGAAGCATATACAACTACAATTTCCATCTGAATATGCCGTATTTTTCTGCAGCCTACCATAGTAGGCTATGATATGCACCTCTGGGGTCGTTATGAGTATTTTGGTTATTCACCTGTTAAACTGAAAAGATTTTCCACCCCTCTGTTTCTTTTATCACTCTGATTTCACTTCCACCAAGCTGCTAAATCTCTCCCTGACACAAATGATCCACCCTGGTCAGACTATCTTTAGTTCTGAGCACTTGCTTCTTAGTATGTATCTTTCTTTTGCCTTTATTTTATAATTTTTTTTTTTTTTAATTCCTCGCAAGGCTCCATTTTAGCTGAACAGAAGGCATTGCAAGAGGAAGTCTAAATAAAGAGTTTCGAGCTGTTCTGCACCATGGAGTTGTGCCCCACTAGTGACTGAGGGTCAGCAGTGTGGGACTTACCGCAGTGATGGTGGCACAAGGCAGTCTGGAGCCCAGAGCTAGAAGCTTAAGAACTGCAGGCACTCGAGGGACACCAACCCTCACCCCGCTTTATTAGCAACAGGAAAAGGAAGTACACGCTGTTAAAAATAAAAAATTAAACTCAGCCCCAAATGGGCTGTTTTTCTGCCTGTAACCTCAAGGGTCTGTCGGGTCGGTCTCCACCCGAGCCTCTGTGCAGCCTGACTGCTCGCGGCGGCCTCCCCGGCCCAGCCTGGCCGGGTGACCTGGCTGGTGGGTGCTGGAGGGGCAGCCCCCTCCTGCGGGCACGGGCCAGCCTCCCCTGGCAGCTCAGTGCCGGTAGCCACACGGGAGGGGATATAACTCCTGACTCACGGGCCTCAAAACACGCCTCGGTGGAGGTGCGAGCAGCACGTGGGCCTTGGGGGACCCCGGGCGACTGCTGTGTCTGCAGCCAGCCGCCAGGCCTGAGCGGGGCA
>NW_010553790.1:0-7181 GCF_000687285.1 Phaethon lepturus | reverse complement strand
ACCGCCGGGTCTTTTGGTTTTTTAGCCCCTTCCCAGTGGGCTTGGTGCCCTGGGGTCCTGCGTGGTGTATTCCTGCCTGGCTGATCGCTCCCACCACACACTGCACTCTTCTCAATGCAGAAGTCTTTCTCCGTCCCCCCAAGTCAACTGTTGGTGTGGACGTCTGTCTTTGACACAATGAGTGAAGTCCTTCCTTCCTTCCTTCCTTCCTGCCTGCCTGCCTGCCTGCCTGCCTGCCTGCCTGCCTGCCTCCCTCCCTCCCTCCCTCCCTCCCTCCCTTCCCCTCTCTCTTTCTCTCTTTCTCTCTTTCTCCGCGAGTGGACACGGATACAGTTGAATTAGCACCAGCCAGGCAGCACAAACTCCATGGGAAAGGGGGAGGTGGGAGCGAATGCCCATGGCAGGAGGCTTTTAAACTGGTTTTGCTTGTACTGGATTCATGGTGCGGATGAAGGCCCCTAAGGGAGACAACATATCATCTGAATCCCACAGTTCTCTAAAGTGCCGGATATTTAAATACAAATCGATTAACGATTTGTAATTTACTGAAATCCCTGTCAGTTGGGGGGGGTTTGTTTCCATTGGTGTTTTGTGAGCTGGTGTTTTTATGGTCTTCACCCAGGGCCAAAATTCACTGAAGTTACTCATACAAAGGTCCTGTCAACCTAAGAGATTTCTGGGAATAAGGCCATTGGGATTTGGCCACTGTTCAGTAATTTACTAATGCCATTAACTGACAGTGGGTCTCCATTAAGAATGAACTAGTGAGGGTCTATTTTAGTACAAGACAATGCTGTAGTGAAAAAGGGAAAAGATATAACAAAGACATGGATGAAGATCTACAGTTACCCACTGTAACAGCTTGATTGCAACTAATGTTAGCAACAGTTTTATTATTACACTGGTTTCTGGCATCATCTAATGCTTTGGGATTTGCCCTTCCATTTTAAAATTAAGCTTTTAATTCTCTGCTGAACAGAGGAATCTGAAATACAACATACCTTAACCAATAAAAGTTCAAAACCCAGAAGTAATAAAAATAATCGCTACTATTTTAAAATCTGATTATCCTTCATCTTATCACACACTTCTGGTTGTTTGGCTCATGCCTTTTGAATACCTGGGACTGGCAGAACTGAAGATCTGAACTAAATAAGCAAGATTATATCTGCACTTTTATCTATACAGCTCCACTGAGAACGGTAGACAGATCTTTAGCTGCTGCAAATGAGATTAGCCGCTTTATGTCAATGGATCTCAGCCAGTTTACACTGATATATGGCTGAAGAGGGTGCAAGTGGTGACAGAATATTTTACCTTGTATTTACTTAGTTCCATTCTATTTACACCAAATAAAACCTGGAAAATTCTTCAACAGGAATGCGAACACCAGGATTCACTCCAGGAATGAATGTAACAATGTCATGCAGAAAATGAAGAAGAATCAGAGGTTGTGGACCAGGTTTTGCCATTTTAGTATTGCAATGTCCTAGGGGAGGTAAAAGCAAAATTCATCTGCTAAGGTCTTCAGCATATCTATCTGCAAAAAACATTTTACCAATGAAAAGATTTGATCCTGAAGTTAGGGTAAACTCCACTGATTTCACTGCTTGCCACATACTGTAATAAATTATAATATAATGATCCCAGTATATAAAATTCAAAACCTCTTCTGGGAAGAAGCATTCAATTCTAAACCTCTTCAGTGAGGAACTTCAGTTCATAACTTTTTGGCATAGAAAAATGCTATCTTTTAGTGGAAAAAGGTTTCTGTCTGTCAAGTAAGACAAATTTACAAATCTATGATGTCCACTTTAAGTGGGGGGTGGAAAGAAACACTTAGCAGTTTAAAGACTTCAGAGACGAAAGAGCTTTCTAGTGTCAAACTGGTGAAGTTTAGTATTTATAGGAATTTCACATGCCTCTAATTACTCTAAACTCAGTTCCCAAGTAAAATATGCCATCTGGAAGATATTAGAGTCATTTACAACTTGTTCACCTCCCTATTTCACTGCAAAATCTTACCTCTTGCCAACTTTCCACTGTTCTTCACAAAATAAAATACAGTCTAATTTTTACTGGTTGTTTCATAGTTACTTTATCTACATTGAGCCAGTAGCTCTTAAGGGCTTAAGAAACTGGAAAAAATTAAATTTTTTTAAAAGTAATTTTCTTTTTACTTACTACACCTCAAGCTTTATATTCTTTCATGTGGACTTTTCAGGGGTGAGGGTTATGCCTTGACTTAGTTTGGTATTTAGCCATTAATTTGACATGGTTAGATTTGGAAAGATATTCTAGGTGATAAGAGAGAGAAAAAAGACGGCACAAGCGGTCATCTTGCATAAGAGTAGGTGCTTGTAAGCCAAAAAAAATTATTTCCAAAATCTCAATTATACCATTTTGGTTTTGTTTTTATGACCTCCCAAGAGATGCCCATCAATCAGAGGACTTCTCGTTAGTTGAGCAACTTCATCCAAGTATGCCAATCTGTTTATAAGTGAAGCTTTACAAGATTCCTCTGAGGTAAAGTTGTCATTCTCATTTTACATATGTGGAGACAGAAGAGAGAGACCAAGTGCCAACAGTCTCCCAGAAATTTTGCAAACAGCAAGGAACAAAGCCTAGATAGCCAGATACTGTGTTTTAAATATAAGAGCCCAATCTAGCTCCTCCTGAAATAATGTAAAGACTCCTAATGGCTTCTGTGGGTTTCAAATAAAGCTTCTTAACAGAGGCTCAAAACTTGGAAGTTTTCTCAAGCCATGGAATGACTGGAAGAAGGGTCTGCAAAGTCTCAGACAGTCCCACAAATACATTGGTGTGATTTCTGTAGGAGAGCTAGACTAAATTACTCGCATACAGAGACTCATGCATATACACACACACACTGCTGCAAGGAGACAAACACTAACTGTATGCCTCTATATCCATTAAACATTATTTTCATGTGCCTAACTAGTTTAATGATTTGTGGTTGGATTAGTGCTGTTAGCATGTGCTGCTGAATTCACTAAAAAGTCCACCTAATTGGTAAATTGTAGAAGCTTCAGGTTTGCTTCCTCAAATGCCTAAAGAACAGAGAGAGTTGTATCAAACGAAGATCAGAATCATTTGTGATTTCTTTTTCTTTCCATGAAAGTAGAAAAGGAATGTTTTAAAGTGATGGCAACCTTATAGTACTCCATTTGGGAATTTTGAACTGCTGATTAATTTGTAATTATGCTGGTGGGATCTATGTGGTATATTAATCATAACCTTAGGAACTTGACTTTTGAAAGTGTTGGGTAGATGTTAGCTTTTCACAGAAACTGTGAAAGTTCAGAACATAAAATAAGTTCCACACTTTTGAAACTCAAATATTTGTCCCTTGTGGGCTGTCTACAACCTTTCTGAGAAACATCCATAATTAATGAAACTAAAAGAGGCTAAAGGAGAAAGGAAATTGCAGACATACATATCAGCTTTAGAACACAAGTTATGGCAATTTTCTTCCATGGCAACCATGTCCTGAAGCTCTGTAAATGCAGTAAAATGATGGGTATTTTAATTTCTTTCCAGTTAGGAACTATATTAGGAGAGCATTAAGGATGCAGTGTTAGGCACTTGGAACTCAATAGTTCTCAATGTTGTTCCCTTTGTTCTGATTTCTGCACCACATTCCCTTTGGGCAGACCATTGGCCAAGTGAAAAATCCACTGTGGGATTAGTGTCGTCACATACCTAGTCTGTATTGATATAAATGTTTGCTATGGGTCTTCCTTGCCTGAAAGTGCGACACATGTAAATGAGTGGATTGATTTTTGCTGAGACTGTGTCTAAAACCTGTATATAGCCACAAAACCAGGCATATGTACAAAGAAGTGGAGTTATTGGTAAAATAAAGCTTTGTTGTTGAAACTTTTGTCTTGTCAGTGTTTAAGCAAGTGCATGTATTAGAGCTTTTCCTGTGTTTTTTTTAGGGCAGGGAGGGGGGCAGACTCTCTTAAGCTACCACCAAGGAAAAAAGAGTTTGAATTACGTAAAGAAGATCAAAACTTTAGAGGTTTTTTTGGATTGAAAACGGAGTCCTAAAGTGTATGAAATGTGTGGCTTTAGTAGCTAAATATTCTCATAATGCTGAGAAGAACGTTGGCAGTCTGTTGTAACACTTAAAGATGAAAACCATCCCTCCTTAGTTCTTTCATATAATTAATACAAACTTGGAAAGGCGAAGTGCCTGGCCATAGCATCTAGAAGTGCTCTCTGGCACAGGAGGCACACAAAGCTGAATAAGAAGCATTTGTAGTTCAGAGATCAACCCACTTACAATGTCTGCATGTTTCCTGGCGGGCCGTTATCTCAGCACAAAATAATTTGGTTGTGTACATTGCCACTTTAACAAACAAGCCTTAAGCAGCATGAGTAATACGCATAGCCGGCAACTTTAAAGAAGCCCTGGCTTTGTGAAATCTAAATGATATTTCACAAGACCAGTGCAAGGAACATTTACTCATGGATGGTGCTTTCAAATTTCAGCCTTCTGATCTTAGTAAATGTGGTTGAAGAGCTGCCTGAAAAAGTCTCACAGTTCTTCTTCTGTTTTGCAATGGGGACATGTGTATGCACGTATGTGTGCTTGTTTCTGTGTGTATCTTTTATATTCTTTGTACAAAAAAAGACCTGAATCGGTGTAACTGTCTCTTTCCATTCATTCTCAAGCAGAGCAGCAGCCTGGGAAACTTTCAGCCTGGGAGATGTGCATTTCAAAACAACTAAAGCAAATTAGAACAGGGAAGTAGAGTGGAAACCTCTATGCAAATTTAACTGTAGTAATTGCTACCAAGCCTTTTCTATTAATTTGTTGTCCAATTTCAGTACAGACATTATGAATAAAACTTCTGTTGATAACTTAACAGGTGTAGTTGGGTTTTGCACACATCAGTGTGTCGATCCAGCATGTTAGTACAGGCCTCCCCATGAGTTTCTGCTCTTGAAATCTACATTAGGAAATTCAATAGCATCCTTAGCATCATTTTCTTATAAACAATGTGAATATTTAACATTTATTGCAAACAGATCGCTATTTCTCTTAAACTCAGTTTCATACAGAGTTACAGCACATTGTTTTTGTAATAGAGCTCACAGTTGAACTATACCACTTTGAAACATCAGTATATAAGTTTGTCCCGTTGAGCAATTTTATTACCATTTTATTGTGTGTATCATTGAACTAAAAAGTATATATAACTTCAATGAATGTATTTATATTATGATAAAATATACCATAGTTGTTTAAAGCTGCTAAGCCTGAAGTTAGTTCATTCGTATCTTGTATCACAGAGAGTGTCACAGTTTTTATGAGTTTTGTGACCTTATGATTTATATGGGTCTTGAGAAATAACTATGTGTTTAGAATGGAGGAAAACAGTGGCCAATAAACATTCCCAGTAGCCTAAAAACAGGAACAGCTTGTTAGCTGAGGTCAGCCATATGACCCAGCGCCTAGTGAAACTGCATTGTTATAGCTAGAGCGTGGGGCAAACCAGCTATACAAAAAAAACCCACCCCAGTGATCCACCTCTCATAAAAATGTCTTTCTTAGAAAGAGAGGCATGTGATAATGACTTACAGGAAGGAAAATGTGCACAGCAGATCAGCATCATCCCTGGTACAAATTTACAGAGTTTAGTGGAGTTGCATCAGGCATCCATTGGCCTACACTATTTTAAAATGGAAAACTACGTTGAAAGCCTGCCAGAACTGACAAGTGTCTGCTAAAGAATTTTGCATAGTTTTCTTCTGGTACTAAATACTTACTTGTGAAAGCAAGCAGGGTAATGAACATACACACAACACACACACATACACAGCTCGTGGGCTTCAGTAATTGGGACCATACCGCATGCATGCGCGCCAGCTCAAATCCCCGGCGGGAGCTGCGCTAATGTCAAGGCTTCATAGTATTCATTAGATTCAAGTATTCATTAGATAGGACCAAGTTTGTCTTCTTTCCACTTCCTTCTCCTCCCTCATCAGTGCAACTTCTTGAGATGTACTCTCTTAAACCTGCTGAGCATTGGGATCCATACTCAGTGAAGGCTAAATCTTGTTTGGAGCTGCACGGCTGTGAGATGGCCCCTGCCTTTCGAATCAGGGCAGTGCAAAACCTAAGTCAGGACTAACCCACCCACACAGGAATTGCTGCTTTTGAGGTCAGCAGTAATGTTCTCCTGGAATCACTCTCTCCCATCCTTGTCCTGGCTGCTTCGACAGCTGTGGTCCAGAAAAACACAGTCTCCAGGAAAGGGCTTTTACTGGGTCTGAGAAAGCCTGGGGTAATGGTGTCGATTTGTCTTCTGCATTTCATGGGGCAGGCTTCTGTCCTTGCTTTCTACTCAGGGACAGTATGACATGGAGCTATAATAACGTATTACCTGGTATATCAAGGGGACCTGTAGTAACTCAATGAATTGCAAACATAAATGGTGTTGATACTTCTTTCCTTTTGTTACCCATGAGAGAGTGGTTCTCTAAGTCTTCATTAATCAATTACAATAAATAAGACTTGAAAGGCAATAAACTATTACATGGCTGATGAAAACACCGACTCTGCAATTAAATGGATAAAATCCTGATTTGATGGCTTTTGTTTTGTTTACACTTCTAGTCAGGTGTCTATTAATGCTTTTATTTCTGTTTGTCTACGTAGTAGTGGTAAGCATACAAGAACAATCTGGGTAAGACTCTGTGGTATTAAGCATTGATTCTTTCCTCTCCTTCACTCACGGCAAGCAGCACACTAACCCAGACAGACAAGCCATGAAATACATTTGGGCCGGATTCTCTTCTACGTGCAGAGAATCTGAGCGAGATAACGCCATGCTTTCCTCTGCGGTTTAATAATGCAAAAGACAGGCTTTCGCACACCAGGGAGAACAAGGTTTGTTTGCCTTATGCATTCTTAAAGGTATAAATTGCCCAAAACAGTAGTAGGAAGTCTGGGAAGGAAATGAGATAATGCCCCATCCCTTTCCTCACTTTGAGCCCCCTGAGCTGGCTCGCAGAGATGTCTGGCTTGCACAGAAGGACGCAGGGACTCCTTCTGGCAGCGTAGGCTCCATCCTCCTGCCCTCCCCCCCGCCCCCCGTGCTGTGCCTGAGGCGGTGCGGCTCCCGGCAGGTCGCGGGTGGGCTTCTGCA
>NW_010553789.1:278-7212 GCF_000687285.1 Phaethon lepturus | reverse complement strand
CTTAAAGGTCTTTTCCAACATTAATGATTCTCTGATTCTGTAATTTTTCCTCTTGGACCAAGTTATTTTTGCCCTCGAAAGTGAGGAGAGGGTGGGTGAGATATTTACTGATAAAAAACAATCACAATTGTTCAGAGATTTAAATCCCGTTCTCTACAGTGCACCTTTCTGATACCAAACAAAAGTGAACATGTGTCCACAAAACATCAGCAATAAATTCTACTTTGAGCAAAAAAAAGCACCTACTGAAAGTGTTAAGAAATTATTTTATTTGCAGAAAGACACAAAATTTGTTATTATATTGTTGTGGTTTAATCTCAGCCGGCAACTGAGCCCCACACAGCCACTCGCTCACTCCCCCACAGTGGGATGAGGGAGGGAATTGGAAGAGTAAAAGTGAGAAAACTTGTGGGTTGAGATAAAGACAGTTCACCAGGTGAAGCAAAAGCCACGCACACGAGCAGAGCAGAACAGGGAATCCGTTCCCCACTCCCCAGGGGCAGGCAGGGGCTCGGCCATCTCCAGGGAAGCACCATCACGCGTAACGGTGACTGGGGAAGAGAAACACCATCGCTCTGAACGTCCCCCCCCTTCCCTCTTCTTCCCCCAGCTTTATACGCTGAGCATGACATCATTTGGTCTGGAATATTCCTTTGGGGGTTGGGTTCACCTGCCCCAGCTGTGCCCACTCCCAGCTTCTTGTGCACCCCTAAGGTTCTCACTGGTGGGGTGGGGTGAGGAGCAGAAAAGCCTTGACTCTGTGCAAGCACTGCTCAGCAATAACAAAACCATCCCTGTATTATCAATGCTGTTTTCAGCACAAATCCAAAACACAGCCCCATACCAGCTACTGTGAAGACAATTAACTCTATCCCAGCAAAAACCAGCACAGATACAAGGGTGAGCAGGTCAGAGATCTGAGTCAGCTCACGCTTGAGACAGCCACGATCACCCAGGTCACTAACACACCTCCCCCCTGCGCCACAGCCGGCAGACGTGCACGGGAACCACAGACACTGCCTGGCTGGTGACACACGTAGGGTATGAATAGGGAGATTCGTTTGCTGAACATAAATACAGCTTCGATTATTGTTTAAGTATATCTGCATCCTAGTTTCTATGTTTCTTTAAGCTTTATTGAGGGCAGGAGATAAAATACTGGACTTAGGTCAAGTCCCTTCTCTGCCTTTGATCATGTCAGTATCATTTCAGGGAAAAAGTGACACTGGATTTTATTTACCCCTCCAAATGTGTATTTCTGTTAAACAAAGGAAAGTGGTCATCTGAAACCTGGAAAATTCATGGTTGTGTCACTTTGACAGAAATTCTGCCCGTTTTTTCTTGAGTCTTTTCTTCTTTTTTTTGTGCTGCCCACAAGGGTGACTCTGCGCCCCGGGGAGAGGACAGAAACCCCCTTCGCCATCCCCACAGGACACAGCAGGAAGGGTGCCGGGGGGTTCAGGAGCATGTGGCCCCTCACCTGCCTTTCTCCCTGCGTGCAACAAGGGACCAGGACTGCGCCAGGTCGGGGGTCTTCGAGGCAGCTGCGCAGCTGTGAGCCCACTTTCCGTCTGCTGCACGCCCCTAACATAAAGAGTTGCTTGATCCTGGCTTTTTTTTTAAAGGACCCGTTGTGCTCCGTCCAGGCGATGCTGTTACGTCTTCTTTTCCTCTTCCCTTTGATCTGAAATAGATGAGAACGAAGACTGCTCTCTGGCTCCTTGTCTGTGAGAGGACCCATTGCTGCTCTGTTCATAAGGGCTGGAGAACAAGACACAAGTAGGAAGAAAGAAAAAAAATTGTGTGTGAGAAAGCAGAAGCCCCGAAGGCAAGTTTTTCATGTCAAAACACTTGTTGGCTGCTTGTTTTGAGGGTTTCAATTTAAACAATATACGAAAGGCAGTGGCTTGTATCCTTCCAGTTGGAGCTTTGAGAAGATCAAGAGAAGTGCCACAGCTGCTGCTGCACTGCGCTACTAAGATGCTCTCCGATGCTCTTTGAATTTATTTCCGGAGTTGGAAACCTCTGCTTTTCTACAATACTCATCATTGCTGCACCAGGAAGGCTGTCAGAAGGAATTCTTTTCCTGTGACCTTAACATCCACAGCTCTGAGCTCTGCTCAACATTTCCAGCAAAACCTTCTTCTCCAGATTGTCTTGATTTTTTTTAAGCATTGACGCCACTCATAAAATTTCAGAAAAATAAGATAATTAGTGCTGCTTGTAAGTAACTTTTAGGGAAATGTCAGCTGCTCTGCATTCAGCATATGCTGAAGCAGTGTTCTTCAAATACTTGAAATTTCATCTCCAGCTTCCTGTGGATGAACAGGTCACATCCAAGCTGTGCTACGACTAAAGTGGCATCAGAAAATTATAGATATCAGCAACCTGTGTTAAATAGGGAAATCTAAAATTACCACTGAAGGAAATAAGGAAGGTGGAGTGAGATTTCTGGTAAGAGCTTTGTGCTAGTAGAGGAGTCCTCCTTCTATCACTGATTTCAGGAAGAGTTAATTTACCTGCAGTTTTGGTAATAGCCCTGATCTCTGTTGTCACCTGCCATGACTAAATAGTCAACATTTGTCCTCCCCCGCCCAGTTCCTAGGTGTGAGCACTGGGTGAACAGCATCTCTGAGCCCTTTTAGTTTCCAAGCTAGTTGACCACCCTTTGAGAGGAAAGGTATGGGTGGAGGAAGCAAGCCGGGGATGGCGAAGATCTGCATGACATGGGGTCACCACCAGCATCTGCACCACCCTGTGAGCAGCACCCTTGGGATCGCTGGCCTGGGAGAGCAGCTGCCTGACAGACCATTTCCTGCCACCGCTGGGTTCGTAAATATTGTCTTGTCCTTCTCAGAGGTTGCAGTGGCCCCATGCTCCTCCATGAGCCTTAGAAAATTATAAAAGTAGTCAAAAATTATGTTCCCAACATGAAGGCAAGAGAAAAACAATGGTTGTTTATTGCTAAGCAAGATGTCAGACTAATAATGTTATTTTTTCAGCGAGCCCTGATTCTGTTGAAATCAGTTGCGGGCTCGAAGGAGAAGATTTCTGTCTATATATTGAGTTTTCTGTCTAATTGATACAGCTAGCCCATTTCAAGCGGCTACCTTTTCCCCTCCTCGCTCTCCCCTTGAGAGAAGCACCAGCTTGCTCTTACGAAGAAGCATTTCTCTTGATCTCTGTAGTGCCTCTCATCCTAATTGCAGCTATCTTGTTTCAAATGCCTCATTGTCTTCCCAATTAGAAATCAGCCCCAGGGTTTGATTCCCATCCTCCTTGTTCCCCGGCAGGAGCTGGCAGCTTGCAATCAGGCTTGAGCCTCCTTCCCCGTCTCCCGAGCCGGCAGGCGGGTCAGAGGGTCTGATGGAGGCAGGAGATATTCTTTGTGCAAGGTTCCCATCAGCAATCCCAAGACGCAATCCCCAGGCACCCGCCTGCCAGCGCTGCCGCTGACGGGCTGTGGCATAATAGCTGCTCAGCCTTGTGGTGCTCTCCGGCTCTCTAATTAAAAAAAGGAAAAAAAAGAATAAAAGAAAAAAAAAGGGAAGCTTTCTGCATGTTAAACACCCTCCATTTCTCAGCGTGGATGCAAACACGTGTCTAGCCGTTCCCCAGGGATTGGGAGTGGACATGTCTGCTCGCATCTCGGACATCTGCAGGGAGAAGGGTTTGCCCGTGGGCTTCGTCCAGCAGCGCTGCTGGTACCCACAGCGAGAGGCTTCCCCGAGCAGGATGCGATGCAGGCTGCGTCCTCGGAAGGGGCTGAGCCAAGGGCAGTCGGTGCCATGGTGCCAATCCAAGGGGAATGATCCCAGAATGAAGTCAGAGACAGCAAGCTGACGTGAAGATCAAGGCTCTCATAAAAAGCATGTTGGCTTGGTTCTTGTACCCTTTTCCAACTCTTCCCTTGTTCTGTGGATTTCCTTCTGATTTACAGTGGTGCAACCAGAGGGAGCCCGGGGCACTCTTGTGTTAATGGCACTGCCACTGATAGCGGTTGACAGAATTGGATGTGAGCGATACAGATTCGGCATTGTCTCCCAGGAGCTTAAAAAAGCTTGAATGTTCTGGCTCTAAGGGCTGGTGGGACATAACACATTTCTTCAAGCCTTTAGGCAAGAGATTACACATCCATTTCAGTCCAGAGCTGCTTTTTCTCTTCCTCCCATGTTTTCCCTTGGAGTTTGACTCGCCAGGCCAGTTGTGTCACTGCATGTCTGGCTAGTTTATTTCTTTTTAAAAAAAGACCAGAGCAATTTATTTGAAACATAGACACAAGTGCAAGATTTACATATACCCCCAACTGCCAAGAAAAAGAATAAAACCCAGCATTTAAAATCAGCCCTTTTCATTGATGAGAGCACGGTGCTTAGTATTCAGGACACCGCATCTGAATACACTGAGTAAATTATATGTGCCAAACTATTCAGGCATCGCCTGACTACAAGATCTACTCACACAAACAGCCACAGAGACAACATAATAAGAAACCTGCAGCATATTTCCAGAAAGCAGATATCGTAGCTGGGGAGCGAGATTGACAAGAGGGTTTGCACTCCAGTAGAGGAGGGATCCACGTCTCCTTTAGATGCCCAATGGGACTCCGACGTCTGAAGCCCAAGGCAGCTCTGGTGCCTCCTGCCTGTATGACCCAGGCAACCCAGGTCTCTGCATTCAGAAATACCACTTTTTCCTTCCTCCCACCCTTTTTTTTCTGCTCTAACAGGCTCCGGATGATTAACTTGGATCTTTTGGGGAGGTCTGAGTGTAGGGACCGTTTCCCACAGAGCTGGTACAGGTAAGCTGGCCTGGTTGGATGCCTCTACAAACACCCTGTTGGTGCACCTCATGCCCACAGTCATGCAAACAAGAAAACTCCATGCAGTGGCTAGGAAAGGAAGGTATAAGAGAGAAGCGTTTTCAAGTAGGTTTCACCAAAAATAGCCAGGATAACCCTACCTGAAAGGTTCAGTTGCATTTACGGTTAGAGCTCATGCTCTGCTTTGAAGTGTTCCACGAGCTCGCCGGCTGGCAGGAGCACCTGCAGATCTGCTGTCTCGGTTAAGTGTCCAGCACCAGTGACTGCAAACAGAGGTTGAGGCTTGCTTTGAAAGTGGGTAGTCTTTTTAATCGGAAGCCCAACTGACTGAGGGGCCGAATCCCCTTCCCCTCTGGTTCGCGGTGATGGTGACCGGAGCCAGCCCTGCACGCCCCGTGCGGAGCGGGAGAGGTGGGTTTATCACGAACGCCACAGGGACGGCAGCTCTGGTTTTGTACTAACCCATGTGCCGCACGCTCTGAACAAACCGCATTTTCCCGCCTGGCACCTGCGTGCGGCTTTGGAGAAGGCTGAAAACCGGGATGTGAAGATAAATGGAGCTGAACTGAAGCAGGCTGGCCAGGCACGTCCCTGCCTGCATCTGCCGCGGGAGCTTGTTGGCTTCTGCCGCCCATCCGGGAGGAGCCCACCGGCAGCGGCCCGACGGGAGGCGGGTGCCATCGAGGTCAAAAGAGCAAGTAGGCAGGGTACCCCAGCGTGTGATGGTTCAGAGGGAGGGTCCGGGAAGAGACAGGACCCCGGGTGCGTGAAGCACCACGTCGTGGCTGTACGAAGTGGCACGGCAGCGGGGATTCAAAAGGAAAGAGGTGGGTTGCAAGTTCTTTGTGCGTGTGGCTCACAGCATCTGGGAAGTGTCATCTCATCCGTGTGAAAACACACGAAGGGTGGTGGGAAAGAGCTGGTGAAGGCAGCAGAGGAGTGGGGGTTCACACCCCTGGGGAGAGCGGAGCAGGGTTTGTGTCACGGGTGACGGCAACGCTGCATCTTTGTTCTGCCTCAGGCGAGTGAAGCTGCAGAGCGTTCAGTCCGGTCTCAGATTTTGGGGAAGAAGAGTAAGAACCTTATTTCTCTACGTACACTCAGCATTGGCTGCTTATCGCACTTTTTGCATTTATTGAAGCATGATTTTGGTGAAATTTTCTGCCCTGCAGGGAAGCAAAGACTAAAGCTCAGATCATTAATCCTTCATACTGAGTAGATGCAGCTTGTTAAGTTTGCATTTCACCATGTAATTATCACTGCTGTGAAACATTCTCGGAAATGCTGGGCAGCGATTCTTCTGCACATCCAGCCCAGAAAGTCTGTGAGAGGATGTCCGGAGTTGACAGAGGCCACCGGTGTGACACTGGGAGCGATGCTTCCCGGTTTGTGGGGCGAAAGCCCAGCCATAGACATTTCCTTCAGAAGCCTCCTTCATGTCTGTGTCCAGGAGGGTGAAGACGCACTGTCAGCAGCTCTGAAAACCAACAGCAGATTGGGGCAATTAATTTCAATTCAAATATGATGTGTTCAAGGGTTTCATAAGTAATTTATGAGCCTAAATCTAATCTTCTGAAATGAAGTCCCAGTCAATCCCTTTGGGACACCCAGCCACAACCTCCCTTTGCTGGGTCCATGACTGTAGCACCTGGATTTGACTCTGATCTTTTCCTACAGACTCGTTTGCTCGTGGACTCATCACACCCATCGCTGGTGCTCTCGTGAAGCATACGACATTTAGCAGGGTATGCAGGCTGCCCTCCCCCCTTCACCTTCTGAACTGCTGTATGTCAAGCAGTAATTCAGTTTGGAGTTAAAATGCTTTGTGCAGGTGTTTATTAAAATCCGCCTCTTGAGAGACGACGACACTTCCCCCCTGGAGGACGGATCCCGCTGTGGAACAGACACATCCCAGGCAACTCGCGCCATCGGCTTATGGAAGCGTGAAGATGTGCTCACGCTTGTTGGAAAGAGTCACCTGGCTGGGTGGTGAACAGCCCTTGTGCCATTAACTGGTCAGCAACCAAAACGGTCTTTGGCCACAAAGGTCTTTGCTAAAGTACCGCAGGGCTCTGCAGGAGATCAGTGAAGTGTTCGGAAAAATGGGTCTCT
>NW_010553789.1:0-247 GCF_000687285.1 Phaethon lepturus | reverse complement strand
CCGGCCCCCGGCAAAAAGCCATGAAGAGAGCCATGCTGGCCCCGGTGGCCACAGCAGGACAACGGGACAAAGGTTGTAGTAGTCGCTGGTGGGCACAGGGGTGGGAAGGTGGCTGGACAGAGTTGCAGACAGCTTTGGACACAGACAGTACGTGTGACGGGAGCGCCGGTGCCTGCAGAGGCGAACACAAAGCCTGGCACGAGCGTCGGTTCGGGCGGGTCGGGCCGTGGGGGTGAGCCCCGGCGCC
>NW_010553788.1:0-2470 GCF_000687285.1 Phaethon lepturus | reverse complement strand
TGTTCAGCCTGGAGAAGAGGAGAGTGAGGTCACTCTGTACAACTACCTGAAAGGGGTTTGTGGTGAGGGGAGTGTTGGTCTCTTCTCCCAAGTAACTAGTGATAGGATGAGAGGAAATGGCCTCAAGTTGCGCCAGGGGAGGTTTAGATTGGATATTAGGAAAAATTTCTTCACCGAGAGGGTGGTCAAGCTTTGGAATAGGCTGCCCAGGAAGGTGGTGGCGTCATCATCTCTGGAAGTATTCAAAAAACTTGTGGATGTGGTGCTTCAGGACATGGTTTAGGGAACATGGTGGCATTGGGTTAACGGTTGGACTTGATGATCTTGAAGGTCCTTTCCAACCTTAATGATTCTGTGATTCTGTGGTTCTGTGATTCAATATCCAATGCTGGTACTGTGAGTTGATGACGTTGCATTAACCAGTATTTGTGGACTTGGGAGTGCTGTGTCCTTCTACATCTGGTGCATATTAGATTAGATACTCAATGTTTGGGGAATTTTATCTGAACTGGCTTTAAGAATGGGTCAATGTACTCTTAACATATACATCTCTCTGACATTTAAACAATTCCTTAACCTTTTAGTGCTTTTTTCCTTGATCTTTTAGTTTGTTTGTTTTGTGGTTTTTGGTTTTTTCTTTTTCTTTTTCTTTCCTATCTGTGATTGTAATTGATGTAATTAGGCAGTATTTGTTATCAAATGCAGATGATGCATGAGCTGAGGAAAGATAAAAGTCAGACACTAGTTAGGGACAGGTCTGTGGTAAGGTAGGAAAAAGTTATTCCCTAGTAATGGCACAGCTGGGTAGACTAGTTAGGAACAGAATAGTTATTCTGAATGGCTCTTTATCTTTTTCGACCTTATGATGCAAAGATGGTTTTCGGTTTTGCAATTATAGCACTCACAGATAACTTTAATAAGTTGAGATCATCTTAGCAAGTTGAAAGACATGCTAAGCCCAAGGGGAATATGTATTTTGTGGAACTGCAGAGAAAAACTCTTGTGATGTTCTTATTTGTGTGCTTGGAGAGGGAATAAGTCAAATCAGTGATGGCATTGAGCATCAAAGAGAGCAGCAAAAGACACAAGCCTTTGTACACTTTCTAAGCCCACAAAAATGATCTGGGAAGGGAGGCAGGTTTCTGCAAATCTTGAACAGTATCACAGAAATTAAGAGGAGACCTTTGGGGCTGCTGATGTGGAAAAGGGAGAAATCTCCTTACGGAGATTTTCCTTCTGATATATGGGAGTGTAGGACTGGAGAGGATTCTTCTCATCACAGCCCCAAGCAACAGCCATGCCAGGCAATCCCATTCATACATTTAACAAACTCTACCTTTAGACTACTGAGCTCTGTCATGCCTAGATTTTTCCTAGTGGAAAACTTCTTCATATAGCCGAGGTGATCCTATACTCTTAAGACAGAACAAGCCCATGGTACCACTTTCCATTCTGTTTGCTGCTCTTAAGGTAAATGTAAAGAGGATCACAAGGCAGGATGTGCTTCCCTGCTATGACAGGCTAGGCTTATTAAAAGAATAAAGGGCAAGAAAGTGAAATGTTTCAGTATAATCTTGATACAAGGGTCATTTGAATCCTGGAATTGAAAATATGGTAGTCGTATATGTATGGTTAATTCAACTAAAACAATCCACTCAAAAAGCAGCTGGTGAGGACAGCCTCCCTGTGGAAAGTATAAAGCCTAATATTACTTAAAAAAAAAGAAAGAAAGAAAATCAACTTTACTGCTTTTATTTAAGATTATTTTTTTAAAAGTGTTGTTATAGTTCTGTAAATACAAATTCCCATCTCTTTTCCTCTGTGTAAGTGAAAGCACAATTTTACATTGCAGAATAAAAATTCTAGGGATTGAATGCAAACCAAGGTAGCCGTTTAAGAAAAAGTTTACAGCTGGTCAAATTTGAGAACCTCTTAAAATATCTTAGCAAAACAATCTCAATAATTTCTGAAAAGTGAGTGCTAGAAAAACAAATACTGTCGAAGAAAAAGCAGCCTGTGACAGAACTACATCTCTGAGTGTTCTGTTACATTTAAAAAAAAATTAAGTTCTGCAAAATAAAAATTAATACATTTATCCAAAGAAATTGTTGATATTTTCTTCAGTTCAGTAAAAGGGAGGACCAAACACACTCTAGAGGTTCATAAATGTGCATAATTTTAGTACATTGATTGTTGCATAAGCAATTGTAGTTGTTTCAAAAATAGAATACACTAGTGATGAAAATTGTTATAATGGGCTTGAAATAGTGATAGTTCACAACTATCCCACCTAAGAGTATTTTGATATTCTGTTGGAAACTCTTGTGTTAAGAAGAGCTAATATCTTCTAATTAATAATATGTATTACTAACATAAATTTTATCATAGTGTACAAGCCATGATCATAGTCCGAGGGGATTCTGATGTCTAAAGTGATTGCAGAGAAATCACAGAATCACAGAATCACAGA
>NW_010553787.1:18063-18412 GCF_000687285.1 Phaethon lepturus | reverse complement strand
TCCAGGTAGACACCATCCACAGCCTTTTCCTTATCTACTAGGCGGGTCACCTGGTTGTAGAAGGAGATCAGTTTGGTCAAGCAGGACCTATCTTTCATGAACCCGTGCTGGCTGGGCCTGATCCCTTGCTTGTCCTGCACATGTTCTGTGAGCACGCTCAAGATGAACCACTCGATAATCTTTACTGGTACGGAAGTCAGGCTGTAGTTCCCCAGATCCTCCTTCCGGCCCTTCTTGTAGATGGGCGTCACATTGGCAAACCTCCAGTTGTCTGGGACCTCCCCTGTTAATTAGGACGGCTGATAAACGATGGAGAGTGGCTTTTTTATATGCTCTCCCCGCTCCCCCC
>NW_010553787.1:15951-18021 GCF_000687285.1 Phaethon lepturus | reverse complement strand
TGGGCAAGCTGCTCTGCCAGCTCCCTCAGTACTCTTGGGTGGATCCCATCAGGCCCCATAGACCTGTGGGTATCCAGGTGGCATAGCAGATCCTTAACTGTTTCCTGCTGGATTATGTTTATTGTGCTCTCCATCCCTGTCTTCCAGCTCAGGGGTCTGAATACCCTGTGGATACCTGGTCTGCCTATTAACGACTGAGGAAAAGAAAGCATTAAGTACCTCAGCCTTTTCCTCATCCTTGGTGACAATGTTCCCCGCCATATTCAATAAGGAATGGAGATTTGCCTTGCCTCTCTTTTTGTTATTAATATATTTGTAAAAGCATTTTTTATTACCCTTCACAACCATGGCCAGATCAAGTTGAGCTGGGGTTTTGCCTTTCTAATTTTGTCTCTGCTTGATCTAATGAGATCCTTGTACTCTTCTTGAGTTGCCTGCCCCTTCTTCCAGAGGTGATAAAGTCTCCTCTTTTCCCTGAGTCCCAGCAAAACCTCCCTGTTCAGCCAGGCTGGTTGTCTTCCCCACCAGCTCTTCTTATGGCACATGGGGACCGCCTGCTCCTGCGCCTTTAAGATTTCCTTCTTGAAGACTGTCCAGCCTTCCTGGACCCTTTTGCCCTTCAGGACGGCCTTCCAATGGAAGCGAAAATGTAATGGGCAAAATTATGACTACCAAATAGTTTTGTTTCATCTTTAGAATAGTATTTGTCTGAAGGTATTACTGCTGTGAAAGTCATTTTTAAAAGTCAGTGAAAAAATCTTTGAAAAGACAGAGCGGATAAGTATGTTACTTACCTTCCTTTCTTACTCACATTTTATCTACCAGTAGTAGCTGGATTAGTACAAAATGTGAAGGGAAGCCTTTAAATCCAGGAAAAAACCCTGCTGCAGACCTTCTGCCTCATTTAATTTCACTGTGCAAGTTCAGAAAGAAAAGACCATGGAGAGAAAATATAATGCTAGGTATCATTGTGAACACCAGTAACTACATTAGATGGTCACATGTTTATACATCCAGTGGGTTTCAGTCACTGTAAGCTTATTTATTCCAGCTTCATCTCCCTGGCGAGAGACACCTCTTTTCAGCAGGGCTAGGCAATCAGTCTGTGACCGGGAGTTTTCAGACCCCAGGGAAGGCGTGCTGTAATCTCTGTTCTTATCATTGCGGGAATAGGCATAAAGACAAGGTGAGCCTGCCTTATCTGATGCCATGGCAAGAAATGATGAACATTCATTACCTTGCAGGAGCTCCTGAAAATCCACTGTCAGAAGAGAAGCTTCTTTAATCCAGTGATTCAGCAGATGGGAGTAATATGGAGGAAGCTGATATGATGAAAACCTACCATATTTCTCCATGTGAGGCATGCCCTCCCACACCTCTGTTGTCTCATGTCCTTTGTGACTTCAGAGTTGGAGGGACTGCAAACATGTTTATTTCTGCTTCCAGCTGAGCTGTCACGTCTCTTAGCTTGCCATAATTCTTTGCACACTCACACTTCTCCTCCGGGACATGCTGCCCACTAAATCTGCAGCTCTTCCTTTTACTTCTTTCATACCAAACTATCTCCTGTATGCCTCCAGCACACTCTTCTGTAAACTCTTAATGACAATGTTTGTTGCATTTTTGTGTCACCTGGGGTATACGCCACCGTCTGGTGTACTTGCTATTTCCAACGGATTCCTAGAGTTTGAGGTAAACCATGTGCACCTTAAGGTGTTGGTGGCTTTATCGTTGTCAACAAGTTTGGATTCCAAAAATGCACAGCAAATATATCATATAATTTATGTTTTGCTATTTAATGCTCAAAAAGGTGACAAACATTATTTATTCAGAAATATGCCACAACATGGCCGCTTTCACTGTTAAATGTATACCTTACAGACTTTTTATTCCTGGTCTTAATTAAGGGTTGATAACTATCTATCTGTTCTGCTCTAGGGTTACTTTGGAGACAAATAGCAATGATGAATTTTAATGATTTGCCTCTACTTTCACTGAATAACCGAAGTAAATCATAGGACCCAGGAAAGATGCAGTTTATATGTTTTTTTGAACCCTTTGCACTTTGCC
>NW_010553787.1:0-15920 GCF_000687285.1 Phaethon lepturus | reverse complement strand
CCCTACAGGGCAGATGCGGGGAGTGAGAAGCAGTTTCATGCTCAAGAGGAGGCTGCATAGTGTGCTAGGCAGGGATAAAATTTTTCTTACTGTAATTCTTTGGTAAAATTAGGTAAACAATAATCCTTTTTGATTGTAAATAGGCAGCATATTAACACTGTCTTTTCATAAAATCTCTGACTGTCAAAATCTGCAAAAAGCCCCTGTACTTTCCTCACACTTTTCCCCTAAAAATCTGAGCACTGTTACAGATAGCAAAGTGGATTACCTAACTATTTGCACTGATCCAGTATGGCCATTCTTATGTTCTTGAATGTTGTTGAATTCCTGGGAGTAGTTTATTGCAATCTATTACTATTTCCAAGGCTATTGCAACTTGGTGACATGAATAAAATACCAACCTTTATTTCTGTCTTATGACTACTTACAAAACACAGTGAGAGGCTGTCATCACCACCTTCACTCTGTACTGTAAACTCATCATATTTCCTTCATTATAGTGTATTCTTCTATAAAAGTCAGAAAACTGCTGCTCCAATTGAAATACCTTTTATATTCAAATGAAGACCTGGAAGCACGCAAAATATTTATCCGGGGAATAGGTAACTTCTCCTACACTAATAGGGTAAGGACAAAATCCAAATTCACTTTCTCAAATGTAATTCAACTTGCTCATGGAATATTTTATTATCTGTGTGGACCTTATGCTGTTAAACAGAAACGGGCCAGGGAATGTGTAGAGCAGAGGTGCCCTGACTGTCCACACTGCCCAGCTCTTGTTTTGACTTCGGCTTCACCTTACTCTCCTCAAGAGAGTACATGGCAAAATTCAAATGCTAGCTAACTTCCAGACCAATTCTTAAAAATACCATGCACAAAAGTGGCCTCAGGAGGCTTTCCATTTTCAGGCACTTCCATGTGCTCTCATATCCCATGTACCCCACCTCCATCTTTCCCCTACCACTGGTTGACAATAAAATACATATAACCTCTTTTTCATGCTATAAAAGCACAACACCGAGGAGCTGCAACACAGCTTTCACCTTTTATTTCAAGCTTACCCCTGTCCCTTGGAAGAGAAGAAGACTGCACACAATGAGAGCAGTTAAGCCTTTGCACCACAGGCACACCACAGAGAGCCCGGAGGAGCCTGCTGGGCTTCTTTCCCTTCTTCATTTGGTTGTATGGACATATCCTGTATTTTAGTTCAATTGGCACTTTTACTAGACTTATGTTTTTTAAATTCTGTTTCCAGCATAATATACACAATATACGTTAAGATAACTATTATCTGTATTGCCTATTCTGCAAGGAACACCTTTTTAACTAGTGTTCCCATGTTCTTTCTCTTTTTTTCCACAGCCAAGGAAAATCGTTTCTCAAAGTGAAGAATGGGTAGGAATAACAGGACAGGGATAATGTACAAGATATGTATGTCCTCAGGTATACCTTTAATCTTATCTCCATTTTGGCTCTCTAATGATCCAGTTTACGGTATAGTTTATCTAAACATAAATTCAAGATCCTACTTCTGAATTTACAGTATATACCCTAAAGTGCCTTGTGGTTTAATAAATGTGTTTGTTTTGATAAGCTCTTTGTATTACTCATATAAAAGAATTCAATTCAGAGCTATAAAAATTTCTGCAAGCTCAACTATAAATTAAAGATATCACTTTGTATTGAAAGCCATGCTAAATGGCTTCAGGAACATACATGGAACCATCACCTTTCTTTTTCTCTTCACATCCCATGTTTCTATCTTATTTTACGTGCCTTTCTGAGAATAGAGCTCTTCCCATTTGTTTTTAGTGAGGATTTATTCCCGTTACAAAACCACAGGATTACACCATAAGGCCAAGATTTCAATCAAAAGTCAATGAAAAATGCTGAGTTCGTCTACTGGGAAAACTAAATCATGAGCACGATTTTTTTACTGTTTGCAAAGTTTCTATAACTAGATTATGTTGTTGCTTTACCCTTTTAGCCACCTTCAGTATTAATTTCCATTTTTCCATGGTATTAGAAGTTATAATTTTCAATTCCCTATCCAAAGTTTGTAAGAGGTCTTACAGAGAATAGAAGCCAGTGAAATAGGAATATATTAATTATCAGAAAAAGTTTCACTGAAGTCATTCAATAAAGTCTTTGGAAGAGCTGGAAGCAGAATACAATTCTTTGATTTCTATTTCTAATCATTCCCTTATGATATATCCCAAAGTATCCAAACCTTTTCTTTTCATGATTGTCTTGTGCTTAAGACTTGTGGTTAAAACAAAAGAGACACTTAGAACAGGCTCCTGCACTTCTCCCCATAAAGCTGTGTATGGTTTGTTTGAGAAGGCTGGCATCAGTCACAAAGGCAAGTCACGTATGCCCACGCAAATATTCAAATGTTCAGGGAGCTTGTTCATAAAATAGATCTATATAAAATGCATATATATATATGTAACTATTCAGTGTCCCTAACTCTTTGAATACGTAAGCAATTGTATAGAACTCATTCTGAAAGTCTGCTCCAATCACACATACGGTCTATCTGGATTCAAAATTGTTCCCTTTTCTGAACAATGGAAAACCTGTCAATGTTTTAAGTAAGAAAATCTTAATACTGTAATAATAAGGAAGCAATTTCACCCAAAAGCTCTTCCCCCAGGAAAACTACTAGATTCAGAGGAACATGTGCACGTGTGAGGTGGGCAGGGTTATGTCTGACGTCCTCCCAGCAGCACCAGCACCTGCAGGATCACTCCGACTAATCCACAGTCCCCACACCAGCGCTGGATTGAGTCATCGGTTGCGAGGTCCTTATTCCTGGGGGAAAACTGGCTTGTGGTTTCTCATCTCCAAACCAAAACTGTAGGACAAACTAACCTAGTGCAGCCAGTGTCCCAGAGACTCCAAATCCTGGAGACCGCCGCAGCAGCAGGATGAGGAAAAGGTGTGGGCAGGCGGTGGAGACCAGCTGAGGCAGCCCTTTCTGACCACAGCGACTCACAACTGCAAGCAATTTCCTACACCCGAAAACAGCCCTGCCAGCGGGGTTTTTTTTCCCTGGATGACATGGTTATTGCAAAGACTGAGCTGCTAATTTTATTTCTTCAGTGCATTTTTTTCTTGTGTGTTTGTTTACATTTCACATCCACCTGCTTTCAGAAACATTGTAAAAATGGTTATTGACTCATATTTGGTAAAGTCCAATATTGCCTGACTAAGAATTAAACTCTTGTATGTGAAATAAAATGATATTTTGAAATCAACAAAGTTTATATACTCTCTTCTAAAGGAAAAGATTATTTTTCTGTGATTAAACTAGAGTGCAATGTTGACTATTTGGGGAACAAAATATTTAATTGTTAACGTAATATTTTCAAAGAATTTACCTATCTACTTTGATGTGAGGAAATATTTACTTAAATAGGAAGGTCTGATTCTTCAGACACAATGATATCTGGACACAAGGCAATTATTCAAAACTACCATGTAAACTTTTCCCCAGTGATGTTTTCTTTGAATGACCAAAAGCACTGCAGTTAGCCTCATGTTACAAGGTAAAGTTCATCTTGGCCAAAAGCACGCCAGCCATAATAAGTTAGAGTTCTTTTCCCAAGATACATGATTAACCCATTTAAAAAGCTACTGCAATAAATGTTTTATTTTCTCAGTCGAAACAAAAAGGTATAAGCTCAGATTCAGGCTGTTTTTTAAAAAAGACCCCAAAATGACAGAACAATCCTGGTATTTATAGGATTGTAAATAATTCCGGGGGTTCAGGGATTTTTGGTGACAAGAACACTAGAATTTCAATATATATCTTCATTATTTACCACTTCCCTACTTTTGCATCCCTGCAAATATTATAAATTTTCTGTTGGTCATTATTGAAATGTCCACCTGAACACTCACCAGTCTATGGGGCTGGATGGGATCCACCCAAGAGTACTGAGGGAGCTGGCGGAGGAGCTTGCCAAGCCACTCTCCATCATTTATCAGCAGTCCTGGTTAACAGGGGAGGTCCCAGATGACTGGAGGCTTGCCAATGTGACATCCATCTACAAGAAGGGCCAGAAGGAGGATCTGGGGAACTACAGGCCTGTCAGTCTGACCAAGTTCCAGGGAAAATTATGGAGAGGTTCATCTTGAAAGCACTCACAGAACATGCGCAGGACAACCAAGGGATCAGGCCCAGCCAGCATGGGTTCATGAAAGGCAGGTCCTGCTTGACCAACCTGATTTCCTTCTATGACCAGGTGACCCGCCTAGTGGATGAGGGAAAGGCTGTGGATGGTGTCTACCTGGACTTTAGTAAAGCCTTTGACAGCGTCTCCCACAGCATTCTCCTGGAGAAACTGGCGGCTCGTGGCTTAGACAGGTGTACACTTCGCTGGGTGAGGAACTGGCTGGACGGCCGAGCCCAGAGAGTTGTGGTGAACGGCGTTAAATCCAGCTGGCGGCCGGTCACAAGCGGTGTTCCCCAGGGCTCGGTTCTGGGGCCGGGCTTGTTCAATATCTTTGTTGATGATCTGGAGGAGGGGATGGAGTGCTCCCTCAGTATGTTTGCACTTTTTGTCACTACAAGAAGGACATTGAGTTGCTCAAGCATGCCCAAAGAAGGGCAACGAAGCTGGTGAGGGGTCTGGAGCACAAGTCTTACGAGGAGAGGGAACTGGGGTTGTTCAGTCTGGAGAAGAGGAGGCTGAGGGGAGACCTTATCGCTCTCTACAACTACCTGAAAGGGGATTGTGGTGAGGTGGGTGTTGGTCTCTTCTCCCAAGTAACTACTGATAAGATGAGAGGAAATGGCCTCAAGTTGCACCAGGGGAGGTTTAGACTGGATATTAGAAAAAACTTCTTTACGGAGAGAGTGGTCAGGCATTGGAACAGGCTGCCCAGGGAGGTGGTGGAGTCACCATCACTGGAAGTATTCAAAAAAACGTGTGGACATGACACTTCAGGACATGGTTTAGTGGGCATGGTGGTGTTGGGTTGGTGGTTGGACTTGATCTTAAAGGTCTTTTTCCAACCTTAATGAACTTAATGATATTGTGGTTCTACGTTTGGTAGCATAGGACCCAAAGCACCTGTACAACCATTAAGGAATATAATTTTTAAACAGAACATTCTTAAACAGAAATCCCTGAGGATATGATTATATTTTGAGAAGTAGAGTTAATGAATATTTAGTGTATTTAAGATATGCCATATATTTTTCATGATACTTTAATTTCTTGATTGAAATTTCATAAGATGTCCAGTTAAGCACATTACTAAGCACTGAATCCAGTAGTAAATAATTTACTTATGACTCCTTCTAAATTATTATGTAACATTAGCTCTCTTCTGGAACTTCTTTGGTGTTCTGAAATATGAAAAACAAGATCAAATCCTCAGAGAATTCCTCTCCTAATTCTTTCAAAACCTCTGAATGAAAAATACAAGGACACACTCTTTTCAAAATTCTATCATTTTAATATTTAGTGCTAGACATCCTCTCAAATTATGACAGAATCAAAAAATCTTTTATCATCATTATCTATCATTTACTTCTTTGGATTATTTTCCCAAAGATGGAGAAGAAATCCTGAGTGATCACTTCTGTATTTTCTACATTTTTAAGCAATTTGACTATTCTATCACTGCTCAAGAGACCGACATAATTGTTAACATCCTTTTTACCCCAAGCATGTTAATACTTATTTCCATACCCTATTTCCATTGCCACAGCTTTTTTCCTTGCACTCTTTTGATGATTTTAGTAATTTTCTCACAGCTCTAGCTTCAGACATGTATCGCTACACACTGGATTATATATCGATCTTATCCTCACGTACTTTCATTTTTCTTTCTAGTACGTACATTTAAATGCTAACATTGGTTACATTAGATTTAATATTTCCTTTGTTAACCTAAAGCTAGGTGAAATGGGTTGTTTCTTGTAACTGATCTTAATTTCTTGAGTTTTTAGGGAAAGTAAAGGGAAGACAAATTCTTTCCCAAAGCCCAAGATGTACATTCTGTGGTTTACCCAAATTCCCAGTAAGCTGTATAATGTGACCACTGTATAGCTATTCTTTTTTATATGTTGTACACTTCTTAAAAAAAGGATGTGAAATTTAAAATTTTCAGTCATTTCTAGGTACAGGGTCTTGTTCATGGTAGCATATTATAAATTTATTTTTCTAGACCTTTTTACAGAAATGATGAACACTTGTAGAATTCTTAAAAATTATTCTGCTGTACGATTTTATAAAATAGCCGCAAGAGCAATCTAGTAGAACATTACAAAGGTACCGTACTTCGATCTTTCCTCATTATCATCCTGTTGCATCTCTTGAGCTAAGCAAAATGAGATGTAGCGGGGGCAAAGCTCCCCCTATACACAGCTGTTGCTTCCTCTTTCCTTTTCAGGCAATTTCCTTTATTTCCCTATTAATGGAATGGCTACATCAGGATACCAATCAATAACCAGTTGTGAACCAGGCTTTCGGTTGTTACATGATGTTTTATGCTAGCAATAGTTCTGGTCCTATATTTTATTGCGGCCCTCATGACAAAGCCCTAGGAGAACTACAACTACTACAAAATCTCTGCTGAGAATGAGTGTGTGTGTGCAGAAAAAGGCAGACAGGGTGAGTAATAAATAGCTGCTGTTAAAAAATTATATTTAACTCTATGAGATGTACAAATATAGAGCCATAATTTTAAATTTTACTGCTCCACTTTTTTGCTGCTATTTCCATGGAAATGCAATAGAATTCTAGACAATATTTACTAAGCAAGTATCTGAATCCAGAGGCTCACAGTTTTAGAAAGAGGACAACCAATGAGCTGAAAGAAAGGCAACAAAGTCCTGCATTTTGGAGGTATTACTCTTCACATGAAATGAATTATGAAGAAGTTATAGGACCATGCATTTGGTCTAGTATCTCTAAAAATACCATTGTAATTAGGTTGGTCCTGTCACTATGTTATAAAAGAAATCAAAGCTAGTGGTGAAACCAAGGTATAATATCTAATCCAGAGACCGAGCCTATTGAAAGATCTGCATCCAGTCCCAGCTCATTTTCCACCAAAATCCCATTTATTCAAAGGTTAACACAGAGTGTATTTAAGTTAGTGGAATACTTGCTTTTGTTGAAAGATATAAACTCCACCAGCAATAAGGGATTATATTCCAGGAGGCACCACTAGTAACTAGCTGTACAGCCACAAAATTCAGATTTGAATCCACTGGATTTCAAATTGGATAATTATGGTTAAAGATAAATGGATGAAACCTCTCTTTCATAATGTCCTATGATGCAAATAAGAAAGTTTTGTCAACTTGGAAGAATTGCCCAGACATGATGAGACATCAGAACAAAGCCGTGCTGAGACGGCAATATCAAGGAAAATGAGTTAAGTGCGCTCCCCACCCCACAAGAGTAAGCCAATGTTACTCTTGGCAGTATTTCTCATGTGTTGAAATAAGTATATGGAGTGACGATGGGATGATGAAGAAGACGAAGAAAAGGGAGACTAGTCACTGTCCAGGATCCCTTTGGAGACTGAAATACACATTTTGTAGCAGTCATCACTACCAAAGTGTTGTGGGTTGTTGAAAACCCTTTTGTCCCCTCCACAGTTGCTCATGTCTGTATATTTGTCTATATATTTGGCATGTCTATAATTCCCACATAAGAACACTTTGACCAGAAACTTTTAATATTTTTAGCATTCATTCTGAGGATTGGTGGCATAATGCTCAGCATACCACTCTCCATTACAGCTAACTCGGGTTTTTAAACTTGTAGAATTACAAAGCTGGTGCTGGGTGAAGAAATGAATACGGGAATATTCATCCATTTCCTCTAATGGCACCAGTGAAGTGAAGGTGGAGGTGACAGGGTAAAGGATTGGTGTTTTGTGGGCTCTGATTTCAGAGACCTTTAAGTAGATGATAATCCTGATGTGCAATTAATATGTTTTAATTTGATTGTATATACTGTTAATTGGAACAGCTGTTCAATCTGAGCACATTGTGTGCCCTCTGGGGACTGCGTTCATTTTCAAAATGTCAAGATGTGCTTGGGAGCAAGTGTGGAGCAGTCTCAGCTTCCTATAGAATGTGTAAAATGCTCTTTAGAATAAAAGAGTATAAATATCACAGTTGTTATGTTGAAAGCCTTTAAAAGGAAAGCAAAACAACTTGAAAATCCTCAAGGCCTATTTTGGCAAGCCATGGAAATGCCACAGGTTACAAGGGGATTTTACACTGTTACAGTCACCTCAGGCTGCAGGGGTTAACCAGAAGCTTTGGAGGTAGAACCAAAAGCACTGCTCAAGTTGAAGGCTAATTGTGTTTTCTCTTTCGACCTAGTTCTTAAATGACTCATATTGGGTCATGTACTTTCAAGAAATTAGTGATCTCTATTCTTCCAGTATTGTCAATGAATTACTCCTTCATTCAACCAATAATTAACTCAAAAGTGGGGCAAATAGGGGTATATATCTCCAAAAAGGAAATGCCTCTTAACTGGCACTGGAAATTTCAAAACAAGTTACTAATCCAGTAGGATTTCCATGTGAAATTACAAGGGGGGTTAGATCTGTCTGTAATGATTCAGGGATAATATATCCAATGTCATGGCATGAAGTGACACAAGCTATTAACTACATCAAGTTCTTATCATCTTATCTTCCCACAGCCCCCTATGGAGTTCTTCCCCTTTCGCATGGAAAAATCACTGACCTTTATTCATATTAAGATTGATTATCCTATATGGGAGAGGATGCTTTATTATTATGGCATTATAATATAAACATAGTGTAAACACATTTTATATACTACATATAATTTAGAACCAGTGCTTCTTAAGTGTTTTAGAAGTGTGAATAAGTTTTACTATCTTATTTCACAAATGGGGGGAAAAAAATTCAGACAATTTCGGGCTGCAGTTTTGCTCAAACTTCATATGCGTGCAAGGAAATAAAAATTAAATCTTTGTATGGTTATGGGAGGTAACCATAAGATAAGAGTCCAAATACATAGAAAGCAAGTAAGGACTTGCATGCCATACATCAAATAAAGAGTGAGCAACATGAAAGCTTTAAAAGCTAAATGAAGCGGATGCGCAAATGTACATTTATGTTAGTTTTTCTGTGCTGATGTTTAGTAGTTTTGCTACAGACAGAAGTAAGCAGATGATTATTATCCCTCAAGAGCAAGAGGAAGCTGGTAAGCAATTATTCTGCATTGTGGTACGAGGCACAATGCCTCCCAGAGCTATTTGTAGGTTGATGCAATTTACATACTATTGTTTGCTCTAGCTTGTACTTAAAAAACACAGTTTATCCAGGTTAATACCAATGTGCATGAGCGGACAGGTCTGAGGCCAAAAAAGGTTTCCTGTCTCATTGTCTCCTTAGCTGCTTTCAGAGGCATTCTGCTGCTTTCTTGGTGAAAATGGAGGGCCCTCTCCTTCAAATGAAAACATTAGCTGAAGGAGCGGTGGTGTTTCTGGAGTGTCAGTAGGACATAAAAGGAAATCACAGAATCACAAAATAGTTGCAGTTGCAAGGGACCTTTAAATGTCATCTAGTCCAAACCCCCTGCAATGAGCAGGGACATCTTCAACTACATCAAGTTGTTCAGAGCCCTGTCCAACCTGACCTTCAATGTTGCCAAGGATGGAACATCTGCGACCTCTCTGGGCAACCTGTGCCAGTGTTTCACCATCCTCATTGTCAAAAATTTCTTCCTTCTATCTAGTCTAAATCTGCCCACTTTTAGTTTAAAGCCATTACCCCTTGTGCTATCACTACAGGCCCTGCTAAAATGTGCATGTCTGACTGTTATGGGAAATTAGGAAGGGAAGGAATGGACCAAGTCTTTGTTTTCCATACATGGGGATGGAGACGAAGCAAAACAGAAAGGCGAAAGGCGAATTGCATTTCTGAAGAACACCTTCTAGTTTTTTGTTTGTGTGTTTGTTTTTTTTTTTCTTTGAAAAATCATAATATACCTGTATGCCTGCCAGGATGGAAGGTCTTCTGGGTCCCGGATTCCTCCACAAATAACACACAGAAAGGGGTCTGGTTGAACAGGCAGGCATAGATGTAAACAGGCAGCAGATACCTCATGTTTCCAATGGAAACCTCCTAGAGTTCAGTGGGAATCCCTCCAAATGGACACACTCTATGATTCTTTTCATTGTTGACTTAGCAACATCAGATAATTTCCAACCAGCCTTCGAAAATCCAAATGCTAGAGGCATCTGCTTAACAACAGGTGGCTCAACCAAAACCTGTAGTTGGAGTGTGTTAATATTGCTCTTTAAAATATGTGTAATATGTGAAAAACTGAGGGTAGGAGGGTTTGTATACATAGAGATATCTATCTATCTATGTATAAATAGATCAATAGCTGAAGATTGTAGCAAAAATGGCATATGAAGCTAACATGAAGACTTCTTTTATATACCTAATGTACATTTTCCTTTAGAAATTATTTAGACAAGAATCTATGCTGTGGCATTGTCCTTTAAATTCTCACTTACTTATTTTCAAATTTTCATAAAAGAACAGCAAAATATAACCATAACCAGTCTATTTTCTGTGTTTAAAAAGCAGGTCTGCTTCTGTAGCCCAATGATATGAAACGTGAAATGTCCAGACTTTGCATAAACATAATGTCATGTAAATTAACTCAGACCGAGAACGGACAAGAATGCATTTCATATAAATTATTGAAGAATTCATACTGCGAGATAAGTGTACACTTTAGCAGACTGCATAATTTTAGACAGAAAGGGTTGTAAGCAAAATTGGAGTCAAGGAAACAAGCTAAAATAAACGAGAACAGGTGGTCTTGGATGTATATAGGGCCAGCCTTACAAGGTGAACCTAGAGGTATCAAGCAGGCTCATTTGTCTCTCACCAAAATGTCACGTGTAGCTCATGTATTACTTTAAAGACAGCCCATATTTCTAACCTTGCAGAAGCTGAAGAGTAAGTCTTCCCCATCCTGTGGTTATGCAGAAGTTCTATTGGGAAACAAACGTCTTTCTGGGATTTCTGCAAGGAAAAGGTCACCCTGATTTTAGTCTGGCACTGTGGCAAATCGGTAGTAATGCCTTGAAATGTTAAGTAGTTAGGCATTTTTAAAACAATGTAAATGAGAGAAGAATTAAATGCCAGGAGAGAGATCCTTGCCCGGTGTAAATATCACAACTCTGTTAAATCAGTTGTATTATGAAAATACACTATGAGTGAGGATTTCCTTATACGTTGTTTTGTTCCCACAAAAAATAGAAATAAATTGTACCTTATATATCGTGGGTTTTGAGAACAGTCACCACTAAAAAAAATCCTAAAATAGTCTGCTCTTTTAATTAAGTTTGATTTAGGACATTAGAAGCTTTAAAGAAAAGTATGTAGAGGGCAAAGGGGTTAGAAGGGGAAGGAAGACTCAGAAATCGCCTCTCTCCAGCGTTCTTTCTTTTGTTCCCCATAGCTCAAACTATATTCCTCATCTGTTGAGAGATCAAGTGTATTTTTGTATTTCCTCCTGTCAGGAGACAATCTGAGAAAAGATCTCATTGTCTCATTCTTTGAAACATATAAAACTTCATTATTAAGGTTGCTTCCTGAAATTGAAATTAGACTGCCTACACAGGTTCGTGGTCTGCCAGAAAATCATCTTTTCCCTCTTCTGAGTCTCACAATGAATCTTGCATGAACCATGCCTGAGTTAAAACCACTTATTTTTGTCCATTTGGTGTTTGTTTTATTATCAACATGTCTGATTTGTTTTAAATTCTATGGACATTACTTGGAAATTGTTTTGACAGTGCAGCTCCTCAGCACAGGCTTTGCCGAGAGACTCACCAGTGCAGCTCATTAGGATTCAAACCGAATGCAGTTTCCTTCCAGTTTCTCTGCATTGTTATTTTGTAGGCTGTGTATCTGAATAAAGTCCTAAAACATCTAGTTGTAAATAATAACTGTTTCAAGCCAGGGGATGTTGCAAATATTTGTTTCAATCTAAGATCAACGAAATCTCCACAAAGCAAATCATTCATATGTGAGAGCACTGTCTATTATACAAGACTGATTGTGGTGTTTGCCATAAAAGCCATCGGGCAATAGCTGTTTACTGAAGGAATCTGAAAAGCAGCACTACTCTATGATATCAAAATATTTTACGCTTGCTGTGTGCTAGTTCATGAACCTCGGCTAGGTAACAAAGTTAAAAGAAGGTTAAAGCTTTCTTGTAAGCTCTATTCTTCATACTCTTGAATAGAAGCAAGCTATGAGCAGATACACACATTAAAGTTCAAAATGTTTGTCATGTCTCTGCTCCCCACAGCTGGATAGCAGAAGAGCCTGAAGATGATCACAAAAACAGAGTTGGTGTTTCAGAGGTGGTCCATAATGGTTTGTCATGTCTCTGCTCCCCACAGCTGGATAGCAGAAGAGCCTGAAGATGATCACAAAAACATAGAGTTGGTGTTTCAGAGGTGGTCCATAATGATTTAATGTCTGGGGATGCATTCAAGCATCCTTCAAGTGCCTTAGCACACTAACTAAAAATTTCTACAGGTGACTCTGAAACTTGAGTTCTTCCTTACAAAGACAACATACTATAGACAGAAGAGACTCCCTTGATTTAGTCGAGATTTCTCATTTATAATAAGAAGATTAGGACCTGAGGCTGTTTCTCTCACTAATAACGTTGCGAAAGCTCAGTGATGTCAAGGAACTAGTCCCATATTTAGCAACTTAAATCTTTTATTCTGGCTTGGACTAGAGTTTAGAAAATCATCAGAAGTTTCTATCTTTGTGTTCTAAACCATGCTTAATCAATACATAATGTTTGGTTTCAGGTGTTTTCAGATTGCACAGTTTTTGTGGATTGACTTGTTGGGAGCCTCATTCAATATATCATTTATGTATCATATTTATGGACTATTTGATCATACTTCATTTGTGGTTTGTGCCCTTCCACAGATTAAATAATCAGCCATGGTAGTTCTGAGATATTCTGGACAGAGCTGAAATCCATTCTTCTGCAAAGAGCCAGAGGGAGCAGCTTCTGCATCATTAAATTCCAATTTAACTGTTCAAAATGAGGCTTGAGTAAGTACTGAAGAGGCATGTAAGCTTTGTGTTAACCTTCTTCAGAGGAATGAATTTCATTCTACTATGATTATCTTTTTCTGTGTATCTGTATAACTATAACTCATTGACCAATAGAAACATCATGCTTAGCACAGTTTTCTAGACAGTGCTGTTAAACATTTTTTTCTTCTTTTTAACAATAATTTGATACAAGAGGTCATTGCCTTTATGTAGTGTTTTTTTTCTTTAAAAAAAGACTCTTACTGCTGTAATGAACTTTGCAATGAGCTATCTTTTCCTGTTACATGAACAGTTTGATTCAGAGTGCACCTTCCATACATGCAACACAAAGCATTAGTATAAAAAGCACTTAACAACTAACATTTTAGCTAAAGTCTTCCGCAACACCATAATTTGACTAATTCTACTGACAAACTACAAGAAAACATGTGTTAAATGATTCCATTCAAAATATAAAACTAATAAACCTTTTTTTAACAGGCTGAAGAGGCAGATTCTCTATCTGGATCAGTTCTTACTTATATTCAACCTTTTAATAGCAGTTGAAAAACAGAGAATGAATCATTAACATCACAAGAAAAAATATCAAAGAATATTGTAAAATCCATAATTCTGGTTGACTGTAAAGGTGTGCTTGCTTTTCTTCCTCCGCTCCTTTCATTTTTCTGGCATTGACACATATTCTTTTATGGTATGACTAGAAAGAAATGCTAACCTGATGAAAGTATCATCACCATATATTGTATGTGTCCCATGAAACAAGCATTTTTCACAGCAATGATAGCACAGTCTTAAAAAAATGGTTTTGCTTTTCAAAGACACATGCTGAAAAATTGCAGATGTCAAAATGTCAGTGTAATCAGATGGGGCCCGATACAAAGCAGGCATATATCCCAGCTACTTGCCTAAGAAGCTGTAGCAGAGCTCTTTATTACTATTTCAATTGTAGCTGAAATGCATTTCCATGAGGACAAATTGTGGGAGCACCTGCATGGCACTTAAGTTCTGCTTTGGCATCTTAAGTGAGGCTTATTGCTAAGGCCTCTCCATCTGGTTATGTTCACCATGAATGGGACACGCTTTACATAAATCAACATATGACAGTGCAGACATATCAGAGAGGTTTACAGTGATCAGTCTGACAAGAAAATTATTTCTGAAACCAGCTTAAACACTTGAGTAAGGTACTCTGAGTTAAAAATTGCTATTACCATTCTAGTGGCATAAACATCCAATGCACACGCATAGGCAGAAATTGATTAGGAATCATTCTGATGGAGCAGACCAAGAGCGATTCTTGCTATTCGCATGACCTGTTTTGTCTTGCCAAGACTGTCTCTCTTGCGTGCAAACAAAGCTATATGCTATGTTCAAGTCTATTTCAAGAACACAGATAAAATCTATATGTATATATGCACATTGTTCAATCAGAGCTAAAAAAAAGCTATTCTAAATAAAATTAAAAGTATTTTTAAATCTTAAAAAATTAATTAGTCATCTACACTAGAAATTATCACAAACAGACACGGTTACAAGACGAGCATAAAGTATTTTTAAATCTTAAAAAATTAATTAGGCATCTACACTAGAAAGTATCACAAACAGACACTGTTACAAGATGAGCACATCTGTAATACTTTGCATAAATAAACCCTATACTTTATACTTCAGCATCTAATTTTTAACATGATTTACTAAGGAAATGTGTGTAATCACATCATGCACAACCATGTTTCTGTGCCTGTCCCCTCCCTATGCTCTGCCTTTCCTTGAATGGCCTATTTCAACTGCATGTTGAAACGTGAGACAGGAGCAGAGGTCTCAAAGACAGTATTTCAAGAAAATAAGGTAAAAGAGACATCTTCTTAAGCAGGAGAAGGCTACAACAAGGAGACCCATTTGTACGACACCCATCAGACGTTGCATCAAAGCCTACATCAAGGTCAATTAACTGGAAGTCAAACCTTCAGAAAACCTGTCTCCTCCTTCCAGACCTCATAAACCTTCTTTGCAAAGCCTGGAGAAAGGGGAAGAACCAACTTGTGTGTCTCAGAAGCTGTGCCGAGAAGGACAAGGCAGCTCAGCTGGTTGTGGTTACCAAGTTCAGTTCGTTTCTTGATCGTACACAAAACACTGCTGTCTCTGAACTGAGACAACCGGCACCGAACACGGGTGCAGAGGGAAGGATGACAGTAACAAGGGTCATAGCTAGATTTGTGAGCTCAAGCACCGACAGGCTCAGGCCCTTTGAGAGATGGGTTTCACTCTCTGGACCTCTTTGAATTGAGATGGGTTTCAGGTTTTATGTATTAGGAAATGTCTCAGTTGATCTAATGTATAGATCACGTTATGGTATTGTTATGGAAGTGGAACCTTTCTCCCTCCCATAGGCTAAAAGGTGTTGAGAAAAACATTAAACTAACAATTAATCTTTTAAATTAGTATCAGTTAAGCAGCAATTCGGTATAATAAGGTGAAGGTTCATCATGGTGCACTAATAAGGGGATTTTAACTTTGATAATAGGGAAAAGCAACTTGTATCTTGTCCAAAGCATAGAGAAGATATGGATATGTTATTTGTTCACTTCAGTATCTCTGTTGGCTTCTATTTCACTAGAAGAAAGTCAACAACACAAGTAAATGAATGGACTAAAATTCCATTTTCAAGAAGGTCAGAGTTCTACTGAAAGGAAGTTGGAGAACCTGAAAAGAGACTAAGATTAGACTAAGACTAAGACTCCTCGCTGGGGCCTTCTGGTGACTTCTTTGACCTCCGTATCGGGGAAGATCATGGAGCG
>NW_010553786.1:0-84138 GCF_000687285.1 Phaethon lepturus | reverse complement strand
TTATTTAAATTATTCCTCTACCTGCAACAACATCTAACTTATAGTGTTAGTGACACTATAATATGAACATGCAGCTATACAGTATTAGGGAACTTTTTAAAATAGTGATGTTATTTAAATTATTCCTCTACCTGCAACAACTTCTCTAGTGTTAGTGACACTATAAGATGAACATGAGGCATAAACATTACAGAGTTTTAAGTATAATAAATAGTGTAACTGGCAAGCGATCTTTCTTACTTGTCAGAGGCCACAGCTATTGCATGATATTTTCAAATTACTTCCAATATTCCTAGATGACTGAGGAGTTTCTACCTAAATATTCAGAAAGAATATTCAGAATATAGTCTGGTGGCATCGACAGAAATTGTCAGAGCACCATACCTCCTCCTTGAACAACAATGAATGGCGAGTCTTCAAAAAAATATCACAAGTGATCCATGGGAGAGTGACCATTAGAAACAAAATATTGAGGTGTGGCAGTTTCCAGACTCCTAGCTTCCTTCTTGTCCTTCTGGTTTTATAAAACCACATTTTTGTCCATCAGGCCATTTCAATATCTATAAATCTATCTAATATGTTGTTCTGACACGTTCTTTTCCTTCCTAAAATGACTGTCTTTACCCTCTCCTGCATGGCAAAGTCCATCAAATTCATGCCTTATTGCCTACCAGTGTTGCATCATAACCATGTCCGGCCTCTTTTTAAGTCCTTTTTAATATCTAGGATATCAACCCCATCTAACCTGCACCATCTTTTACTTGACTTTATTAAAAATGATACCAATCCAAGAGATAGAAAAATATCTATTAAGAACAGAACACATGAAAGGGTATGGGCGGTTGGAGAAAGTACGAAGGTAAATACACATACTCGCTTTTCTCTGGTTCCTTTCCTATGAAGAGCCCCAATCTCCATTAGACCATTATAGCACAATCTCATGCATTTCCTGGAGCAGAGATGACACTGATACTTCTTTATGAGGTGCCAAATAAGTGGAAATAAATGCTACTGTCTATGTTGCAACAACAACACTATATCTGCCAACACTTCCAGTCTTGGCTGACTCTCCTTGAAAAGTTATCTGCCCTTTAAGAAGAAAACTTAAAAGGAATGGCTGTAAAAAAGAAAAGAAAAGTTGACTAAAATGACACCGTAGCCTCATGGCAGGGTACTGGGAAGTCTTCCATACCAGGAGTCCTTGTCTGTCAGTCTTGATCAGTTCAGACTATGCTTATGCTGGTTTTAAAAGGCAGGCTGCAGCGTACCACCATGAAAACCAACGCTTGCTCCCGTGTGAGTGCAGTGCAGAACGGAGCCTCTAACTCTGTAAGTAATCCCCATTTTCCCAAAAGGCACTTCACAGAATAAAGCATTTTTCAAAACAACTGGCACAAAATCTCACCCTAAACAATGACAGAATGAGAAAAACAAAAAAAGATTTAGCTACTACAAAAGCTCTGGTGATCTAAGTTGCAACCGATGAGAAAATTCTTGCATCCCAGCTGGGACTGACTGGGAAAGCTAAAGATTACACTCCTGAAAAAGTTGTTTTATCATCCCAGTCTGTGTACCTCAAAGACTCAATCCCTCTATAAAGAGGTTATAAAACAGCAGCTTTACTTGGACTTCTGATTAGTAATTGATCTCCTATATTTTGTAAGCATCACACTAGACGTTTGAACTACTTATTGCTAGAATTACCGGAGATGTATGTATTACACTGGGAATGATCAGTTATTTTATGGGAAAGAAGGTGCTTGCTTTGCTTCCTGGGCTATGCCAGGGGTGACAAGCCTGTCCAAGTATTTTTGTAATTAACATGTTTCAAAGTATTCCAAAACTTAGCACCTTTCCATGGGTATTTTGAGGAGATTGAGATGTTTTCTTGATGTTTAAAAGCTTTCAGTGCAAAATTTGGTATGTATTCCATAAAAACAAATACTGGCTACTGAAAAATGAAATGGAATAATAAAAAATAGGCAAACTGTCAGAATGTAGTCCTAAAAAATACCCTCTGCCTAATGCCCTGAAATATGATATTCCCAAAGGGCAATGCTAAACAAAACAGACACTCTTACAATTGAAAAACCTGAGAGCTGATTGTTATTTACTACATTTTTAACTAAATATTCTGCTAGCAAGAAAATATTATTTTTATTAATGAGCCCCACAGACATGCTAAGGATCAAAGGCTTTAACTATTTATGCGACCAACTACTTGCTTCTGTATGACAGCAAATTTAAAAAAAAAGGAAAAAAAAAAGAAGAAGAAAGTGCCATAACAGAATGCTTTACCACATCCCTAGGACTGAAGAAAGTAGATTATGGGCAAAAAAAATCAAGATTGCAGGGTACTGGAATTTACTAAACTAGGACCTTTTTTGACGTCAGAAAGAAATAAAGAGAACCCAGGAGGCATACAAAGATCCTGTTTAGTAATCCAAACATACGGTATAGGTGGGATATTACTGATGCAGAGATTGTGTGGGAACCGCTACGGCATAATCCCTTCACAAGTCTCTATTTCACCAGCCTGGAGCACTTCTATTTTCTCTCCATCATTTTCTGACTGTCTGTTGGTTTGCTTCTTAACTCAAGCCTGCATAGGATAATAGGTTACAATTACATTAACCGCCTTTCATCTCCCTTTGAATTAAATTTGTTCTGCATGCCTGCATGAAAATCTATCCCAAGTAATTTTGCTTAAGTCAAAGAATAATAAACTCCCTCAGACCAATAATTTAGCCAATAATTTTAATATTGTGAAATATTCAGATTTTTTTAAACTGAGAGATAATTAGTACTTAAGAGGAAAAATTTAGTTACAATATTTGTCAGTAAAATATATATATATTATGAATTATGATAATGATTTTAAAATTATTTAAAATACAATCCTACCCTCAATTGTTCTCATGTTCCTAAGGTCTTTTTTCTTGCTTGTTTTTAGATCAGATTTCCAGTTTATGCAAAAGTTATGCTATAATTTGTAACATTACCCACAAATTAGAAATGCAAAATATTTTAATGTCACTTGAAACACAATTCTGGTGAATGAAATGGTCCATCATGTTCAGAAAAACAAACTACTTGTCACATTTTCCATAAATAAGAGAGAAAAATCAACTGAGAGCACAGTGGAGAAATGCACTCTGAGGTGAATGCTCTTCTGGGAAGATCAGAGTGGAAAAGATCCAAAGAATTTACTCTGTGATTATTTTGTTTGCAGAGCATCCTAATGCATTATAGCAAACATTTCACTCTTGGATCAAATCAAAAGCTTTAGTTTAAAATCCTCCAGTGACCATCACAAGACAGACTTAAAAAGAAATGGCAATTTCTGTACTACAATTTTAGGTTTCCATCTTCTTTCTCTTTTTTTTTTTTTTTTCTGTTCCCTCTTGGATTTTTATTTTTAAAGGAAATATAACTGAAATTACCCTGTGATATCAAAGTTCTACTTCAAAAGTGGCTTTGGAGAAGTGTCTTAAGCACCACATTATCTTTGAAATGTCAGAATATTTTATAAGCAATATTGGATTAATTTATTATTTGTTTACTATCAAGAAGAATGATCACACATGCAAAAGACAAAATGTCCAATTCACATAAACTACTCGTAAGTAATATACAAGAACTATACTGAAATACTCTGTTTTAAAACAAAAAGTGCACATGTTCCTGATTTTTTTTCCACAGGAAAGACAGGGTTTCCATGTCACTGGGCGGGGGGGGGAGGGGAGGATCAAGATTTCCAAAATCAGGATAAATCTTTATTTTTGTCAACTCCAGTTTATAAGTGAGACCTATGCACCATGAGGGGGGGAAAAAAAAAAAAAAAAAGTGTTATGACTTACTGCCAAAACAGAAGGAACTTTTGGTAATCAGGGTTGGATTCTAGAAGAAAGCAGCACAGTTTTCTATAGGAACATTAAGAACTATTCATGACTTCTAGGTATGACTGGAATTTGCAGAAGAAAATACATAAAATGTTGCCTGGTATTTTTCATTACAGGGTGATAATAGAATGTATGACAATCTACTACATTATAAGCAGGCAAAAAATTAGATACAATATACTATTTAGAAACACATAAAGCTGGTATATCTGGTGTATAGCTGAATATATCCACTATGGAGGAAGAAGATGTATCAGACTAATATTTGGGTTGTACTATTCAATGCTTCTTTTCTGTTTCTAGACCTGCATTTAAATGCAAAAATTTAATTTGAACTTCTACCACATTTATGACAAAGCTACATTAGTCACCACTTCTTTCTTTTTTTCTTTCTCTAAAGAAAGAACTTCTGTTCGCTGAACGTACATTGTAATTTATTTTAAGGTCAATACTTAAATGGCATCTGTGTTGCGGAAAATTTCGTATGATACAAACCTAATAAAGACAAGAGACAAGAGATTTCTAGGGTGCAGAAATTAAGTGTCAAAGGTAAAAGCTGAGGGCAGATGTAGAGTATGCATGGGTTCAAATATTTCAATTAACAGAATCAACAACCTGTGGCATAACAACTAAGTCTCAAAACAAGCTGCAGTGTTATCATAACTTTAAATGCATAGAAATACTTACGAACATTGAGTAGATGATGAGAAACAGACAGATGCAATTCTACAAAGCTGAGCACAGAGAAAGTTCTAATCAAAGCTTCTGAAGGGTAAATGTCAAACCATTTTTTAAATCATGTAGTTAACTATTTTTAAAAAAAGCAAGAACGAAAGCAACAAACTAATGATATAGGAAAAGTTCCATGAAAGTCAATGACAAAAAGGCAAGAGCATTAAGAAAAAAAAACATAACGAAGTTTTATCCTTTTTCTAGCCTAAAAGCAGGGTTGGAAAACACAGTTGATTTTATATGTCAGGGTGGATTAAATACAACAGAAAAAGGTGAAAAAATCCTTAAGTGCAATTCAACAATAAATGCACTTTCTTTAAAAAAAAAAAAAAAAAAAAACAAACAAAAGAAAAGGCATATCTTCCCCAAAGAATGGATTTACAGAATTCCCAATTCTGAATCTTAGAGGTATTTTACTCTTATGTGGATGATATTGAACAGCAGTAAAGTTGTTCATCTGTTTAGATGTGCTCTTACCTCTTCTTTTATTCATAAATATAGAAGAGGCAATCTTTCTGTTCAACATGAAAGATTGATTTATATATTTTTTCATTTCTTACAATCATCATTTGTCACCTTCAACGTTACCTTACCTCAAAAAAAACCCCAAACCTTTACCAAGTCCAGAAAACAACAAGTAATAATAAAGGGAAGGAAAATGAATGAATGAAGCAAAGTATCAAGAGTGGATAGGAAGAACTTTGTGAACTACTTTTGTGAAACTCTTACTGCTATTCTGTACATGACAATTTACTATTAGCCGCCCAAGAGCAGGAGAAAGTAAAAGTAAACCATATGTTCCCCAATTTGCACCAAATCAGGGAATTATCCCCTCTTAAACTTAAATATTTATCTGAATCAAGGCCCAAATCTGTGATTAATTCAAGAGTATCTGTAAGAAAGGATAAAATGACCTAACGAGAACAGGATTAGGAAGTCATTTTGAAGCATCTGTTAAAATACAATTGCTGCCCTCATCTCCTCCTGGATCTTGTAAGAACTCATTTCCAGGCCAATTTCCCCCCCCGCCCCAGTTTAAACCTGCTTTATGAAACCTGATTTACTGAATCTCTTTTAGCATATCTGACTGTTCCTTTACGCTTTAATTCTTACCACTTCTCTGTGAGCAGCCCAACAACTCTTCTGTCAGGACAGTGTGCCACTTCGGACACGTTTCTTCTGTTAGTTTGAAAATCTCACTGCTCTCCCTCTGGCCTCCTGCTGTAATTTAATATTGCGAAATTTATCATTGCTCTGTGTAACAGTGCGTGAAAGAAAAGTGTTGTGGCAGGTCAAATTTTCAGTTCTGATTATAAATTTGCTTTGATTCTAAATCAGACTCCTGTCGCTATTTAAACCAGCTTTTCTAGCTAAGTATTTACTTTGAATTCTAGTACTTTGTTCTTTTTTTAAATTGCTGAAAAATCCCTTTTCTCATAATATAAAAATAGTCGATAGATATGAAGAACTAAAGCTGTAAATCAATCCTTCTGAAGTGATAATCTAATAAACTACTCAGGCTTCACTGTTTAGGATATCATCAGGGCTCTTGGACTGATTTATGCCTTTGTAATCAAGCTCCCCAAGCCCATTACCTAGTAAGCTAGATAAAGAATACCACTTACTTTCAATACATCCACAAAATATAAATACAGATCTCAAAGCCTGCAAAGGTTATGCAGCTTAATTTATATTTTATGCTTTCTAAAGGTGATTCTTCAGTTTAAAAGATGAAAAGATGAAGGGAGCATTTCTAATATTAAGACATTATTATGGTGGCTGGTGAGTAAAGACGGGACTGGTCATGTGCTATTCTGTTGTTCTTGCTCTGTCAATTATCATGCCCTGAAAATACCTTGCATATGGCGAAGAACTTGCTTTTAGTGACAAATTTTGTTAGTTTATATTATAAAAGGTAAAATATTACAGATACTTTCCAGTAATACTGTTTATTTTAACTTATTGCCTTTTCATATTTTGTTTATTTAATGACATTCACCTGATAATCCAGGCTAAGAATGAAAAGGCAAAGAATAAAGGATGTTTCTGTAAGCTTACATATGGTCAGCCTGCAGAATTCATTATCTCAGGTAGTCTGTTTTGAGATTTTTAAACAAGAATGAAAAAAATACTCCTCTTAAATAGCCAAATGTGCAGCAAGGAAGAATAACAATATAGGTAATCACATCGGATTTCAACGATCAACTAAGGAACAGGACTTGAACCCCATTTCTGAAGCAACATCGTTTTTATAGCCCCCTGTTTTTCTTAATGTTAATTGTTAGACTACAATTCAAATATCTACTCTTTCCTAAGCAGCTCTTCAAAATGTTGTGTGCAGGGCCCTTATCTTGCTAACAGAACAGAAAGAAGGCATCGTTTTAGTTAGCCCATCGTTAATGCAGAAGCCAGTAGTACAGAAAGCTTTTCCAGCCCTGCCCCTACTCGGGACACGGGGAAGCATGAGAACATGGGCTCTCCTGCAACAATTGCAGATAGAGAGTTGAGATGGAAAGAAGATAGAATATATTAGAAAACCTGCATGACTTCTAGGTGTCTGCACATACAACTGCAGAATTATGCAAGTTTGTTGCAACTGGAAGACTCCCCAAATTGAGGACTCTAAGCATGGTTTAGCACTGTGTAATTGATGTGCTTAGTCTACATAATTAGCAGCAGCTTCATGAAAAAAGAAATGAGAAGTAATGCATTTCTCACTCCCATGTCTTAATACCAAAATATATTTCTGAGTTCTATCGATGCATAATTCTAAACCTTTATGTGCAAACTTCTTTTAGTGCTCTCAGCAGCTACTGAAGCAATTTAAAACTAATAACTGGCAACAAAGTGAAACAAAACATTTCAACTTTAAAACGAGAAATGTAACTATTGCAGCTAAATTTTCATCTATATGGAAAGGTATACAATTGACCGAAAGAGAAAACAGAAAGTGAATACAGAAGTAGGAAGATGCGTACTACTTCTACCAGAGACCATAAGAGGAGAAGAAAAGCAATCTTTCCATCACCAGGAGATTTCTAACAAATAGTGTCACCAGTATCTATCTGACCTAGCATTTCCTTATTGCTGTAAAAAAATCTTTCCCCGCCCCCCCTTTCTTAGTGAATAAAATGAACAAATATCAAAAGCCAAAGCTGATAGATGTATCTATCAACAGGGTTTTCATCACAACGTAGCTTCATTTCTTTTATTTCTTTTTAAGATTTTGAAAATAGATTTAAAAATAAAAATAAGACACGATGTTTTGTGCAAGTTGAGTACTGAGCAATCCATATCAAGCAACATGAAGAGGCACTACTCTAAATTCAAAATTAGCTACGTGTTAATAGCTAATAGGGAGCTATGAGCTATCACACTGGTATTTTCTTTTCCCACTGCTACCTATATGGTTTACCAGCTTAATGACAAATTGATTAAACCAGATGTTTATTCCAACTCTAACAACTCTTGTTCCAATTACTAACGACAATACTAATGGCCTATCAGATGTAAATTATAAGCCCAAATCTACACTGAACAATGGATAATATTTTACCTGAGGGTTGAGATCTGAGAATATTGAAGTAATTTTCAAGAGCTTCAAAAAGTCACAAGCAATGTAGATCTATTAAGAAGAAATTAAGATTCACAGAATCTATTCTGCTAAATTGTCACTTCATTTCATTAAAAAGAATCAAATGTTTGGATTACTATATACATTAAACTCGCACACTGAAAATAAGGAAAACATGGATATTAGAATCGTAGAATAGTTTGGGTTGGAAGAGACCTTTAAAGATCATCTAGTTCAACCCCCTGCAGTGAGCAGGGACATCTTGAACTAAATTAGGTTGCTCAGAGCCCCGTCCAACCTGACCTGGAATGTTTACAGGGATCAGGAAGACCTGTTCAGGTCAGGTCTACCTTAGAAAAATGCTTTCTCTTGAAATAAAAACTTTCATGCAGATACCTTCTCATTTCATAAAACAAAACAGTAGGCCTGAGTAAATATTTATTATCAATATATTCTTCCTGCTTTAAATATTTTTACATTCTATACAAATTAATTCATGCAAATCATGATGGAACTAGGTATAGAATTATATCCACGGCAATGTATTGACTCGGATAGCACAAGCCCTGACAACAGACACACAAAGGTAGTCCCTTGAGCCTTTGCTCAGTCCTGGTCAAAATTATGTGATCAATTTGCTGGATTAAGCAGCATCAGCAACACAAGCACTTTAAAGCTACCAAATGCTCATTCTAGTATTAGAAAACTGTTTTCTACAAAGAACAACTCTATAATAGCTTGTATTTGCAGCTACCTGTCAATTAATAAAATCAGTATCACCTTCAAATCATTCAACCTGATGTTCTTTTAAAACGGCAAACTTAATAGAGATTCTATTGAAAAACGCTATTTTCATTGTAAATGCTCTTTGAACACGTTCTCTGCCTGGCTTAAAAAAGAAAACCTGGAACGTCTAAGAGGTGTGTGATACATCAGTTACCCTTAGTAAAGAAATACATGCTGTTATAGTTAAATTTCAACTCACCTCCCGTTAGGTATATATTTTGAATTTTCCACATACAGAAATAGTAAGGCAAATAGTTCTTTTGACAGGAAATATCCTAATGTTTTTATTTTATTTTTAAAATGGCCTGATAGTTCAAGAGACAACTTCACTGAAGTAATTCCGACATATACTTCCTACTGGATTTAATTACGGAGCTATTTTATAGTTAAAACTAAATCCATTTTAATAAAGTTCAGACTACATTTAATCAAGTATATCAGATAGAAAATTAAAGATATTAACAATATACAGACATACTAAGTATAAAACAGGTATTATGATATAGAATATACAGAATGTAGATATATAGAAAATATATATAATATAGAATATATATAGAATATATAGATTAGAGATATTCTATAAAATAGAAATGCTTACTCATTTTTATTTAAAAGGATTATTAAGTGCTTCTACCAAAAAATGTCGTGTCTATTTTATCCTTGGTAGAAACCACAAGAGAAAAGTGAAGCTGTTCAAAGAAGATTATAAACAAGTAATGTATCTCCAGACATAATAATCAAAATAGTCTCTCAGCATCTACTGCTCAACACCTCATGTCGGCACCCATTTGTAGGCAATGAGCAGTTGCATTGCGCTGGGGCAAGAAGCAGCTGGTTAAGCCAAAGCACTTGCAGGGGGCACCAAGCCAACAAGGCCAAAACCAGCCGGCCATCTTGGGGCTGAGCCGCACACCCACCACAACATCTCATCTCGCAATGGAGAAGTGGGACTCCTGGGAAGTCAAGGAAGGGGGGGAGCGGCTCTTGGAAATGGTCACAAAGCTTTCACTCCCCATCAGGCACGTAGCATGTGCTTACAACTCTTTGCCACATCAATATTTGGGTGTACGGCTCCTAGAATCTGACAGACATTCTGCCTTGTCTCCTGATTGACTTCCTGTTGTTGCTGTCGTCATTGTCATGATCCAAGATCATTCTATTTTTTTTGGTCACAGTTTTGAAAATTTTGCCTCGTTCATCTTACCCTAAATTGAAAACTAATAAAAAGAACCTGCTTGTTTATGAAACACCTGAAACCTAATGGCTTTACACAGAAAAAACTGTATTTTTATTAAAATACAGGGTTTTTTATTTAAAAAAAAAGGAGCAGATGTCCCTGCTCATTGCAGGGGGTTGGACTAGATGACCTTTATAGGTCCCTTCCAACCCAAACTATTCTATGATTCTAACATCCATGTTTTCCTTACATTCAGTGTGCAAATAATTTAAATTTTTATTAAAATACAGTTTTGATTAAGGTGACAACAATATTGCTGTACGCCCTTCTTTTGCCTTACTTCCCTTCTTTTCCCCTCTCCCTACAACTGACAAATTGCCTTTGTCTAAGATGCCGGTATGGACTATGAGCAACAGCAAGGATGGGGGCATGTCAGGAAACTCTTTGGCTCTCCTCCTCAGCTCTTTTCCAGCACAAAGGACCAATAATGATACATAAAATTTTGATACACTATTTTTAAGGCTGTTATGTATCTCATAGACGAGCCAAGATCTCTCAGGGAGACCAAAAAATTGAAAACACTCTGAGCGCACTGATTTCTCAAATGGGTACATATACTAAAGCTGACCAGTGTTTAGGTTTCATGAAGGCAAAAATAATCATATATGTCAAATTCTTTGCTGTAGATAGAGGGCCCATGAAAAACTTTATTAGCAACATTTGTTTTCTGGAAGATGCTCGCCTTGAAAATGTTTTGTACTCCATAAAGGACTGTTTACATTTAAATCTTTGAAAAAAATCCTCTTAAATACTCTCCCCTCCACCAAGCAAACTTTCCTCCCTTCTGCTCCATATCTAATTGTCCAAAGCTGACTCTGGTAGCAGTAGTCAGCAACAGTAATAGCAAAGCAGAGGGCTGTTACTATAAAATAGCATACATTGAATTTAATCAGTTACATATGGCAGTATATAGTAGAATTTTAAAAAAGAGCTCCCTCAATTACCTGGTTTTGTCCGTCACAATTCAGATGAAGGTTTTTTCTGATGACAGCAGGATGAATAGCCAGAGAAATTATCAATTACTTTCTTTTCCTTCTATAAAGAGAACCCCTTATCTTTAACCAAAGCAGTAGGAAGGCCCCAACAACTTCATGCTCCACTGGAAATCTGTGTTATTTTTTCTCCCCCGCCTGCAGCAAATACTCTAACTTTTAATAACTGAAATGGGGTTTGGGGTTAGGAAGAGATGGAGGATTAAGCATTGTCATCTTTGAGATTTAGAAAAAAATAAGCTATCTTTTTCACTCTTTTAAAAAAATCTGCAGGAGTTAATTTTATGGTGTAAAATCCGTAAAGAAAGATTTAACAGACTTCAAAGAGGGACAACTACCTAGGGAAAAGACTCCAACTTCACTGTCTCATTAAGAGGGACACAATGGAATAAAAATAGCATCAAAACGGAATGGATCGGAGCCCAAATCCACAAGGAGACATACGTGCTGCAATGCTTCTTATCGAACCACCAAGTTGTTAGATGCCCCGTTGCTCACGTAGAAATCCCAAACCCAGAACAGCTACCACGACCGGCCGTTCAGCAAACAGGCTGCAGTTAGGTGCCGGCTGACAACGCAGTCGGAATTTCTTAGCTACCCGTGCACTCGCCTAGATGCGAGTGTCCTGTATGGCCGGCAGTTACAGATCAAAACCATCTACTGGACTTAGGCTTGTACACAGTTTCTCTGGACAGAAATAGCTGGATCAGAATATTCACCAGGCAGGTGTGTGACATACAGGACATCAGGTGGACAAGTTGTTACCATCTGAAAAAGAGCTGGAATCCGACAGCAGGTATAGTGAATAGTGAAGGTGTAAAAGGGTTGGGTCAGGCACACAGTGCCTGGCTGTATCGAGGCACAGAAGTTCATTAATAAGGAGTAGTAAAAAGTGCTCTGCTGGAATAATTCACAGATGTTATCCTACACATGACAATTTATGATCTGTGAGATTAAGTATGGCTCCCGTGAGCAACGACAGTTTATAATCCAACCACAGCAGCATGGAAAGAACCCAATAATTACGTTAATGGTTACTGGAGTTAGTCACCATGATACTCAAACAGCATGTATTTATGACCTGTGGGGACCCCAGCACCTTATCTGGACAGAATGAATAGACTATGGAGGTATTTGATTCATGTAGATTGGGAGAGACAACTGGCTGGTAGAATTGAATGCTGAAAAAAAAAAGAAGCTGGTCTCCACTGTCAGCAACCTCCTACAAGTTTTTTCTGGAATCTGAACCAGACTTTATGTTGGCTGCCTTACAAGAAACACTCCAGTCTCCTGTTACATCTTCTCAAAGAAGCAGTGCCAAGAAATGGTGTAACTGCATCCACCTCTCCCACTGGGCTGGTTGCTTTATAAGAAGAGTTGTTCATATTGATTTTTGGCTTAAGTTGCTTTTCATAAGCCTCGGCCTTGCTAGCTCTTAACTGCAGTTCTAGTCCTCACCACAGAGCAGCATTTCCAGGTGCCTTCATTTCACACTCTAGAGGATGCAACGCAGCACAGCCCCGACGTCATTTCCAACAGCTTGAACTGAGGAAAAAAACCCCTCAGATTCGAAGTTTTTGCAACGTGTTGTGATCTGAGACTAAGGCAAAGCATTGTGCTACACAGATATGTGCAGTGCTTTGAAGTTAGCCCTAGGCAAGATGTAAGCCAGCCCAAGCCACAAGGCCTTTCGCCCCCCCTTAGCTGTATGGAGACAGTCTCAAAACCTCCCAAACGATTTCTAAAAACAAGCACAGAAGCTAAAGTCACAACTTTGCTGGATAACAAAAAAATCAGACTCAACAATAAAGCAGATTTACAGCAGTCATAACTTCTCTTCCTCTCCTCTTACCAGTAACCTTTCCATGTGGCACAGGCTGTCCATGTTTCTCTTTTTCCTGTGGAAGAGTAACCATTAACATCATTCCCAATTCTAAATTCATCCCAGTCCAGACTCAATACATACCTAATTAAAGTCAGAATAATTGTCTTCAGCTTATATTTAGCTTTAAATCTTTATGGGTCTATTTCAGGTCTAAAGAACTTGCAAATTTGTCTATTCTTGTCAGCTGCACTACGCTATTATAATAAAAGTAATATGTAGAAGCGTTACCTTACCTATACATCCCTAGACAACTGGGACTATAGCAACACACCAAAACTTACTACCACTTTTTATAGAAGAGGTTTGCTTTATAACAAATGCATCCTTAACACTGGAATTCAAAACAGGTCTCACTGGCATGTCATCTGTGAAAGACTTAGGCAGCCTGCCCTGTTCCTCTGCTTCACTGATATATCCTGCACTAAGCAAAACGGATTATTGAAATGCCAATCACTGAATAGCATGGCCATGGCACAGGAGGAACAATTTTTAAAAACAAGGTATTTTGATTCACTTATTTTGAAAGAAAATCCAGCACCATTTATTTTTCGAATAGGAAACCAAAAAGATATTGCTTAATTAAAGCTATATCCAGCATGAATACTAACATAAACCAGTTGGGCACAAGAGACAGGTACATTGCTTGCATTCCTATTTTATAGCCAGGATTGTCTGGAAAGTTCTAAAGTCAGTTTTGCTCTGCAGCTTGTATTTTTGGAGGTATTCTGGAGGGCAAATAAGGAATATAAAAAACCTTAGAGAACAACTGAAACCCAGTGGTGAGTAAATTCTGCCCTGGTGAGCCTGCCAAACCAAAAGACATGCTTATATATGTGCATACAGTCAGTTATGGAAGAAGCTAACTTAGAAGCCAAGAGCAAAATTACTTTATTCTCATGAAGGAGAAACCCCTCATGCCCAAACCGTTCCTATTTTCCAGACAATTAGTACTGAATTAAGAAAGACAAAAGGCGTATTTCATTGGAACGGAACACCTAAGAAAATTGCATGTACCATTTTTAATTCAGCTCTTGGCAAGAGACATCTTGTTAACATAACTAGTTTTACATCAATATTGCAGTATTTTATCAAAAATATATTTATTTTATCCAAATATATTTTATTTTATCAAAAATATATTATCAATATTTACATCAATATTGCAGTGTTCTCCAGATTTAACACGCTCACAACTGACCCACAATAAAGTACCAATACACAAAGCTCTTGGCTGAGCGCTTGCAGCTGCTCCCTCAGCCACTAGCTCCTTCTCGTGTCTTCACTAGGAACAGGACAGCCTTCCAGGAACCGTACAGGACGTTCAAACTCTAGTTGTTCTCCATTTTTACAAAGTAGGGCACTTTCCTGAATAAAATGTAAGTTTGCAATGTAACGCTTACAAAAAGCGTTGTTTCACATTTACAGAGAGTCTGCAACTCTGAAAGATTCCAGACAGCCTCATGAGCTTTATATATCATACACTCAATATACCCAAGAAAAGAAAGTGAGCCTACCACAGTACGGAAAAAAAAAAAAATCAACAAAAAGTCTGATAGTGACATGCAATACCGCCAAAACCCATTTAGGAAATACTGCACAAAGCCCATTGCGAATCATAAATGCTATTTTTCTTCAAATTTTAGATTTTAAACTCTCCCAACTGTTTCAAGTTCCTGATATTTGCCTTCTGAGTGTTTAAGCCATTAGAGTGCATTTGGGTCATGTTCTGAAGCTTTGATATTGTTTAAATGACAGCTGCGATTTAAGCAAAAATTATCAATGCCACAATAATGAATTAAAGAAAAAAGAGGTATCTCAAGTCCTTGATAGATCTGGCAATAATTACTAGATGTAGAGCAGAAAATTAGCACATTTAAAGCATATATTTAATGTTGAAGTGGGAGTTTTATTTTATTATTGTCCTTAGCAACCTAACGATCTAGCTCTTTGAGAACTAGCTGAGGGCTTGAACCCATCCTTACAGAAGCTAGCTAACATTTTCAGGCAGTTAAATAAGAACAGAGGCAGTAATTAAATCCACCTAGATCTACATGCCAAATTTTGGTGGAATTGTCCTTGAAACATCATAGTTAATGGAGTAACATGCATGGACACATCAAAGTTTTCTGTTAAACAGAAAACTCAAAGACTGGACTCAGCATGAACAAGGAGAAAACACCTCATGTCAAGTACAACCAAGTATGTAAAACTAATGGTGAAATATGACCAAATGACAGAAAAAGGAAAAAATATTTTAAAAAAAGAAGTAAAATACAGTTTCCTCTAGTATTTCAAAATGTGAAATATTACACTTTTTAACTTCACTTTTGAAAAGCATAGATCACCATACTGAATAGTTTTAAATGGAGTCTACTCTCTATCAGGAAAAGTAACTTGCTCAGTAGAGGAAGCTTTTTTATTAAACTTCCAGCAACTAGAACCTCTCTGAAATGTTTTTGTTTGTTTGGGGTTTTTACGCATGTCTGTCTGTGGTAAAGGAAGTTCTAATAAAGTGGATTTTCTACATGACTGCCGTCAATTTTTCCCCTATCGGAAAGCAGAGCTCTGAGAGGAAACAATGGGGAAGAGATTTACTCTGCTACCAACAAACAAAGCTGCAGTGATATCAATAGAATGGTGAATCTGACTCATAACCCAGTATATTTTTACCTCCCTTTCCATCTGGCAAGAGGAATTATGCCATTCTGTGAAGGGGAATTATACATAGGAGGACAGCTGGATATTTTTTAATCTTATTCTTATGTAAATCAGACTATCAATAAGTGCTTATTACTTATGCGCAGATCCTTACATTATTAAATAGCTTTTTTAAGCTTGCATACAGTGACAATTTTACTAAATAAACAGGGTATATCTTTATAAATAAAATAGTATTTCTTTCACCTCTTCAGAAGTAATAACAGTATGACTAAGAAATGAATAGTCTGAATATTTATTTGAATTAAAATGAGCCGAATATTACTTTTTCATTCCAGAATAGCCTGGATCTATACACTTTATACTCTTAAATTTATCCTTCTTACAACTACATAAAATGTACTACAAAATATGATATTAAAAATAAGGATATATTTTCTCCCCCCCAATATTTTATTTCCACCTAGCAGTTCTTCATTACAGAAGTATCAAAGCCCAGTTTTTTGCCCAGTTCTTACACCGTTTTCTTGTAGGTTTTTTTTACGCACCACAGAGGACGTCCTCATATTTTAATGTTCCCCAGTTAGGTAAAATATTTACTATTCTGATTTATGCCTAGGAACTTAGATACACTAAAATGATATCTAACCTGCCCATCACCCAAAGATACAATTTCACTACCAACAGGACAGGTCCGGTAGCCTAAAATCTGCCACAGAGGAAAGTACTTAACAAGGGAGATTGATTTCCTCCCCCCAAAACTACAGCAATGGCTGTAACGGGGAAGTACAGTGCAGTAAATGTTACAGTACATCCAGTAAAAACTGACAATTTGAAAAATTCACTATGAAACCCTATTTCCAGCAAACATTTGTAACCCTGTAACCTTTCCAGATGGTCCTAATATGTCCAGATTTACACAGATTTACAAGGGATGACAAAAGCCTCCTGGAAGAGCCCAAACACACTGAAACTTCTCAAAGGATGCTTTGACCACTCAGTTAATTCTGTATTTTTCATACTTTTCTTCCTTGCATCCAGCAAGAGTTCTCCCATTTAATATCAAAATTTGAACTTTGAAACACCCCCTTAGCATATTCCTTACATTTCCATATACCTATTCCTGAAAATTTATCTGTGTATATGATCCTGCATATGGATACACTGAAACCTACGGAAATTTTAAAATGTCTGTGGACAAAATTCTATGAGGGAATAAAATGAGCAGCTAGCAAATAAAATATTACGGAAAATTAAATAAAAATTACCTTAAAGTTAACAATTTTTACCCAAAAATATGTTTTAAGTCAGTATGATTTTCCTGTTACTATCAATAGCACATTTCATTATTAAAATTAAGGAAAAAAACTAAGTATTTTTATCTGTATCTGTTTTTATTGTTTTACAGCCTAGTTACTTTGAATAATGAAACCATTCTAATTAGTTCCTCCTGATTAGGAGAGTGTTACACGTTTTTACGAACTGAAACTACCTACTTAAAGTACACAAAAATATTTATTTTTTGAAAAAATGTTATCACGTGTCATTAAAGAAGCATTGTAAAATAGAATGTGAATGTATGCATTTTTGCAAATGTATGTATTTTTATTTAAAATGCCACTGTGCTTCGTACTACCCAACAGCACAATTCAGAAACTAACATAACTGAGAGATAAGAATACTAAAAAAACTTATAAATAAATAAAAAAATAAGAAAAGTATAAGGAAGATCCTCCATAAAAACACAAATCACTAGCTGTTCTTAAGATAGGAAGGAGGGGGTGGGAAGTGTTGTAAAGTTTCCTTGATTTCCTAAAAACGCTGCCCCCAAGGCATGGCATGTACTGCACATGACGAGCAGATATAAAAGGATCAGAGGGAAGGAGGAAGAGATTGAAGGAGGGAGAGAGGCAGATAATACACAACCCTGCAGCTATGACTTTCTAATCAGTAGGATTCTTGATGGGAATATAAATCTAACTTTCACACCAAAGAGCTAGAGTTTGGAATTTCCATAGAAATCTTTATTTTAGAAATCGCAGGGTTATAGGTTTGCTGCTGAGACTGCACAACAGCCTACCTAACGAGTGCCAAAAAAAATTTCTGTCCAGAGCTATGAAGAACAGTAGTCACACTTTGAATCAAGTTCCAGATGATTTATACAGAATACAATAAAGTAATAAATGTAAGTAAAGCATTTAGCTGATTTAAAATAATCCTTATCTTCTAGATAATGACTGCATATGTATTTTGACAATATAATACGATCCTTTCAAAACAGGTTTTGAGACTATGGATAATTTCTACAGAGAAAATAGTTTTCTATTTTTTAAAACATAATAGATATCTGAGTGCACATTCTTCATATGTAGTTTACAAATTATTAGATGACAGTATGGGACTGGATTCAATGACTTGGAATGACTTATTTTTATGTTCTTCATCTCCTGATGTTCTAAGGGAAGTAATTAAAAAACATTTGACTGAAACTTCTATACATGAATGGATCACTCTTCCAACCAAGCATCAGAGTAAAATGACAAATTCTAAGTGTATAATCTGATGACATGTACTAAAACTCTAAATGTGTGGCTATCTGCTTTCCTCAGGATATCCAGTGATCTTAATGAGTCTCAAGTACTGAAATTTTATACTAGATAGTCTCCTAATACGTTCAAAGTGTGCCTAACTGGAACGGGTCTCTTTCTGCATATGCTGTCATAAACTAGACAGTCTACGTAGCTTTTTTTTTTTTTTAAAGAACATAGTTAGGAAAGGACTTAAGAGCAGGAATTCAATTTTTATGCTAACATGTACGTCTATGAACCCAGCCGATGTGAAGCTCACAATCTGAAATGTGATCACAACGTGAAAATGGCCAAAATAATTTGAAAATGGCTACTCTGCAGAGTTTATTTCATCCAAAGGAAATAATTTGGAATACCAAATGCTTTAACAGCACTGCTTGCCCTGAATAAGTCTTTGGTATATGTAAGAATCTAAGAAGGGAAATGTATTACATGTGACAACAGCAGGGATTTTCAGTCCGAAATTGCAATTTTAAGTTTATCCTGGAAAAGTCAAAATTCAAATCTCCATTTCATCTTTTTTGTGGAATTGCTGTAACTCTTGAAAACAACAGGAAAACCCACCATCAAAAAAACCCACCTTTTCTTTTCTAGTTCAGCAAATGAGATAACCTTTTATGACAGACAGAAACTCAGGACAGCAGACTGATACAGCTCAGCAGCACAACCAGACATCTGAGACAAAAGTTCCAAATCAGGAGAAAATGATGATGACACAGACGCAAGACAAAGGGAAAGCAATAGCAAAATGGGCATATGAAATACAGACCAGGGAAAAGGTCTAGAAAGAGTGCCTTAGGCTGAATGGTAGTTGGTAGAGTTATGAGCAAAGAAACTCTTTCTTGTAGTTCAAGTGTTAGGATGCACAGAGTAGATTTTTTTTATTTTTTCCCCATTCTTTGTAAACAGGTAGATGGCATCAACATATGCCCATGCCACACACTGATAATCAAACCACTCTAACATCTATAACTGATTAAGTGTTTGGACACAAAAACAGGAAAAAATAACTTCTCAGTGAAGACTTAATTCAGAGTTTAAAGATATTACCACTCTTCAGCTTTTCTGATTATAAAAATTCATCATTTAGTCCTAACCTTGGTTTTCCATCTCACCCTGAGAGCCTACAACTGGCTAGAAAAGAAGTCCCAGAGGTACCACGGAAACAGTATACTTGCCAGCACAGCTCTTTCTCATGAATATACACATCGCCTCTGCAAAAGGTATTGTTGTTTCTTGACTATTTATGAAGCAAATTGTTAAGGGTAGGATTCAAGCCAGTTCATTAAATGTATCAAAGATGAATCCACAAATCTGTGAAAGAACATGCCTTGTGGCAGGCAGAGCATAACCTCCCGGCACCTCTCCCTGCTGGAGAGGAATAAGCTGTATTTATGCCTTTTCCCCAGTTCCAATCAATACTGCTAGGACAATTTTGGGGCCAGATACTATTTAAAATAATTGTGAAAGCAATGAGGTTCCTATTGGACAAGGCAGTGTACCGGATGGAATGAACTGAAAGAAACATCTTTAAATATAAGGCTATCCATAGGTAACTTTATTGTGTTAGTTCTCCTACTTGACAAGTTACCCCGGTAGTTCCTTGTTCTTAGTCCTCCCATTTGTTATGCTCTGTCTTAAGTTGCAAACTCTTCCTCTGAACAAACACACTAAGCTCTTCCAGTACAAACCAAGATACATTAATTATACTTTCCATGACAGATCTACATTGTTCTATATTTAGATATATTTACAATGTTCTATATTTAATGATATGGGAAAATGTCTAAAACACTGTACACCTTCCAAAAACTCTAAAAGCTTATCGCTGTAGATTCTGATCAAGATACGTGACAAATGTACTGAATGCAATTACCAATATTGCAGTTATTTTTTACTTAGGATAATTTTTTAAAAATCCTAAAAAAAGGAAGACAACTACAGGTAATTCTCATTTTTTAGGATTTTTTTTAAATTTGCAGTGTCTGCAAAATATTGCTAATATTTGTGATTTAATTCTTCAACAAAAGAGTAAATAATATTGAAATTTCCTAAGAAATGTAGGGAACACTACATTCATCACTAAAGCATTGTCAAATCGATCACAAAATCCAAAACCAAAAGCAAAATGAAAAAAGGAAAGAAGTTATTATAGGCTAGGCATGAATCAAAATAATTTGGGCTACATTTAATTGTACTCACAGTTGACATTGGTCTCCTTTGATTCCCTTAGTTGTGCAGAAACATTTTCCTGTTTGCATGTGACAAATATTTGCATGTCCACTGCATGTGCAAGCTACAAAATCAAAAAATAAAAGTGAGATTTATTCACCCATATATTATCTTATAACTAAAGGAATGTTCATGGATTTTAATAGTTCATCCTAAACACATTTCCTATAAGCTGTATTAAAAAACCATATTACTACTTCAATTATAAGTTTCTTTGAAGAATAATTCACTAGCACATGATTTAGTTTATTTTCTGTAGAGTTAAGAACTATGCATATGTTATTAGTGGCTCTCCTCCACATCTTAAATAATAGCAGTTTGAGAATAGCCACTGAAGTCTACCATTTCAATGTGCAATACAGAAAATTATTAACAATACATCTTTTCTATACCAGGTGAAACCCTGACCAATGGCAAAAGCAATGGCAAAATTCCATTAGTTTCAAATGTCTAATTAAAAAAGTATTATTGCAGATGTTTGGTAAAATGTCTAATATAATTGGAACTCTTAATTTTGACAAAAGCGAACAAAAAGCAAGCTTTGAAACCATTTGAACAAAGGCAGAATTAATACTACAATTATGGTCCACCACAAGAATATTCTAGAAGGAAAAAACGGGAACCTTTAAAAGCTCCTGAAATTTGAACTGTAGATCTTGAACTGGAGGAGAATCACAGAAACATCATCATCACTCCACTCCTTTTTAAACTCAGTGGCTACAGTAAACCTCTCCACAGTGGTCTGCTTACGGCCACTCTTGCTGCCTGATTGATTCTCACCTCAAAACAAGTTTTCATGTTCCAAATTCTTGAGCTTTCTTTTTGCTTTTCCTTCCCATGTTTATACACATGACTATTTTGTTTAGGCAGTCCTCATTCTTTTCTAACCAAGCGTACAGAACTCGATAACCTCCCTCTGGTAAATGTGTCAATAAGTTCCCACATCATACTGAAGTAATTACCTCCTAATATTTACACGACATTTAAATTCTTTCTTTAATTCAAAGTAACTCTGAACCTACCTTGATGATCATATTATGCTTTCACTAAAGTTTTAGTTATGACTAAGATAAAAGATTTAGGTATGTGGGCTTCTGCTTGGGAGCAGATGTGATACTAAGTGGTGACCTGTACATAAAAAAAGTTTATTTTCCACTTTATAATCCTAACATTGAATTTCTATCAGAGAGATTGAGTCTTAATGTTCTTATTCTACTCATAAGGAATAACACACAATGAATAATTCTGTGACAGTGTCCCACACCACACACACTCTAACCTCTCTGCCCCAGCCTAAGACAAACAAGGAAAAAGGTAATATAACAGCCAGACTAGAAGCACAATTAAACAGAAGATATTATTGACAGAATAGTTCAGTGTCAGGAATTCTATCGTTTGTTCAGCCTTCAGAACTCATTAAATAGCCAGTTGAAGCTGAAGGAGCGATTCTTACGCCAGAGGTAGTAGAGATTCAGTCTGCAAGAAACACATACCAGAAATTTCTATGCAGCACATCCTGATGCCTGATGTTTTCCCATCTTTCGTAATACAGCTTGTAACAAGATTTCTGAAAAAGATCTACAGTTATCGCAGAGTGCTGAATTTTGTAATTTTGCTATGATCTCGACACTCTACAATAAATGGTCGTTGAAGTGCTGCTATTGTATCATCAGTCACGTTTTCCTAAATCCATTCATGTTTTCCCCTCTAGATTTATGGAATGATTATTTAGGCACTTTAAACTGAAAACGCCTCTTCTCAAAAGTTAATTTTAATTGTGTAAATCTTTGCTATACTTGCAGTGAAAAATAAAGGAACATATTCTTAACAGCTTGTTGTGCTGTTAAGCGCATAGGTTAATTGCTCTTAACAGTGACAACCAAACGTTATAATGGAGCTAGAAGGCTGAATTCCAAATCGTATTCCAAAAGCTGTCAATATATTGACAAGTACAGAAACTATTCCCAACAAACCTTAATTTATTACTCTAATTTATTACTAATTACCATAGTCATTGCTTGCTTATTAGAAAGTAGATCACAAATGTGACAGTGGAACCTTCTTTACTTGAGTAGCTTTTATTTAGCAAAAGTATTTAAACACTAGGTCATAAAAACTTTTGGACACTATGCACCTTCATCACCTTCTTGAAAAAAAAAAGGGGGTAAAATGGATTATATAGTAAAAGCAACAGATGTATGAGACTTTGAGGAAGGCAAAAGCATTTCCTTTGGCAGCTCAAACATGACTTGTACACCCAGTCCATGGAATTACTGATAAATCAAACTTTTCAGTACCATTTACCCCCAGGGACATCTACATCAAATCAGTACCTATATAGTGCACTTCACTGTAGTCTGTGCTTGCTCACTCAGGAATCCACAGATTAACTCCTCTCCAATCAGCCAGGTATCTCCTTCCATTTAAACTGCATTATATTTTAGTCACTGCACCCTGTCTCTGCCTCTAGAGTTTTCTGGATCTATACTGAATAACATAAAAATCTGTCAGAATTTATTTTCCCATGGACTCACCTAAATTTTGATCTGTGTGTATTCATAGCACACACAAATGCATTAATAGTTTGGTCTCTCTTACCAAAAACACCAACATGGCTGCTCTACCTCACCTGACACATACATGAAGCTTCTATAGAGCTAAAATCAGTATGGTTGGAAAAGGAGAAGAAAGGAGGAGTTGAGAAGACTCAGAACCTTGTATTCTGGGTTCCTAGTCAATGAAAAAGCTAGTGCTGAGAAGCCCAGCAGCTAATCGTCTTCTGTTACAAGATGAAGATCAATTACTCCCGTTGATCAAGTTCCTAGTAATTTAACTGTTCCCTGGATAATACCTTGAAAAAGGACATCAGGAGCTAATCACTTCTACATTACTTTAAAAATCTCATCTGAACAAACTTTATTTAACAGCAGTAACTGCATATTTTAATTAATTTCAGACTTGCAAGTCTGTGATGAAAAATGGATTCCTACCAATCAGTGGACCTCAATGCGGGGAGTAAGTCCCACAAAAACCAAAACACATATAAGGCATCCCTGTTTTTACTGAAGAAAATGTGAGTATATATTATCAAACAAATGCAACAGCAGAAGTAGGATGATATTATAGTACACTGAGTGGAAAAATTTTTAGATGCCATTATCTTTGTGCCTCACTACGGTTTCTTCCACTGGCCTATTTCCAAGTAATACAAAAGAAATAATGAGCTTTGAATACGAACTACATTTACTAATTAATAAATTGTAACCTAAAGTTACATTTGATTTCAAAGTAACACAAGATGTACATTCTTCCCTTACCTCTTCCTATATTTTCTTTAATATTTTCTACTTTGTTTTCTCTGTTTAACCAATCTCAGTGAGTGGTTTCTCTTCTGATGGTAGCATAAGTCAACAGGTAAAACTGCAGCTACAGCAGTCTCTCTCACAGTCTAATGCTAGGTAGAAGTATGCCAAATCTTTTAATCACTTTTAAAAGCATATATTGTATCAACCATTCTCAGTTGGTAGAAGTCAGCACGAGAGATGCAATTTATATATATTTTCCTTTTCTTTTCTTTCTTTTTTTTTTTTTTTTTTTTTTTTTGAGGTCACAACCCTCTCCACCCCCATGCATTTGTTTTCAAGGAAGGAGGCTTAAGTTCCAGCAGCTGCAGCTAAAACCTGTATTAAGTAACTTTTTTTCCCCCCTCTTCAAAAGAAGGACAATTATCATCTTTAATGTTGATCTAGGGAAATGCTTAATATGATTTTTCTGTGTAAAAACTACCTAAAGCTGAAGGAAAAGGAAATAAGACTTGAGAGTTAAAATGAAAACTATACTTCACATTTCAAATACTTCTCTTTTTTCCCCTGTATATTTAATAAAAGGTTTAAGAGGGTGGTAAGCAGAGATTTCTGACTGAAAATCCCAGACTGAGACTACTTAATCCTAGGTGGTGGGAGGATACCTTTTGCCAGGTACCGCCACAAGAACAGTAGCACCGGACTGTTAGAGAAGAGACATGACTGTCCACAGGGTGCATCAGATTCAGACTCTACTGCTGTACGAGCCATTCCAGCACTCATAGCAGCATCACAAACACTTTCAGGAGGTTATGATGGCACTAATCCTCTCTCAGATCTTCTCTGACAGTCATCAATGCAGAAGATAGCTTGAAACACTGCTTTAACTTTACAGCAAGTTTAATATATTATAACATTCTAAAAGTCGTATTAACTTCTGCTCACATTCTCCGTTTCCTCCTAATTTAAGTACTCACATTCAGTATTCAAAATTCAGAAATTAATCTCTGCAAACCAACTGGTTAAAATGAAATATGCAGAATTTTCTTCTCTTAAAAAAAAAAAAAGTAAAAATCTGCATCCTGAAACACTACTGATTTAAATTATAACAGTAAATTAATTCCAGGTGATGTGTTTCCAATGAGGTAATCAGACCTCTAGGATAGAACAGGGACTGATAGTTTATCATGGCTCATTTCCCTTCCTGGGAAATAAGTACATCTGTCCTTCTCTATTTCATAATTCATACACTGCTAACAGTTTTTAATTATAAGGACATGCCTAAGACGCAAAATAAATACCAGCTTCTGCTGGATTTTAGAACCTTCTATAAGGCAAGAATTATCACTAGCTTTACACCTTCCAAAATAAATTGTGGTATGTGAAACACAGAAAAACTTGTTACCAATGCTCGTATTTCACTTAAAGATTGAAGAAAAGATGGGAATTAGAATTGTCACAATTTTGTGTGTGAAAAACTCAGGCACAGGGTATAGACATAAAGATATATTTTAATTCAAAATATATTGTTCAACTCTGATGGAGATTTTATTTCATGTTGCAAATTCCTGCCCAAACATGTGTACATTCTTTAAATCAACTTCCAAAATTTATATAAATTATATCTATATTTTTAAAAATCAGCTACAAAAATTTTTCTTACAAGTAAGACCAGAAATTTTAGATGCAGTATTTTGGAACCATTCATTCACCGCCATCATGTCTGAGACACATGAGTTAAGTACACAAAATTATGTAAACTGACTCCAAGCTGAGCTTTAATAATGAGCTCTGACCACTTTTATGTTCCAGGTATAGATACACCTAAAAAATTCAATCCTCTGTAGATGCTGGAAATGATCCCCGAGACTGATTGGCAAAATTTAAAGTTAACAACTCATTAATATCAAATACTTTAGTGCAGATGTTATTTTTCTCATTTTTTTCCTCATTTTTCCTTTATTTTTACATATTAAATGAAATGATGGCATTAGACTGTAAAAACCAACCACCATCCTGGCAATTTCTACTCTATTTTTAAGGAAACAGCAGTTCACACTACTCTTTTGTACAACATGCAGATTCTAAGTGGAACAGAAAGATTATACGAAAACAATATAATCCAGTAGAGTAACTCCATGCTGTAAAATCACAACCCTATAGAATTTATTAAATAATAAACCCACGGCATGATTGACTCTGAGTTGCTAGCTCAGCATATAAATGTTCTTGCTGATGCTGACAACAAAAGAATACCCCTCAGTATTTCCATGAAGTATGCATTTTAGACAATTGAATTTAAAAACACTTATTGCTTAGCCCCCATCTCCAACGTAGAGCAATTTTTCTCTCAAACGGAGCTCACTAAAAATGGTCCTTTAACTTAATATGTTTGCTTACTTCAAAGATTACTAAACCAGTAGCTGCACACAGATAATTCCTTTAAGACACCTTGCTGATTTTTTTAAAAAGGAACACTATGACAATGCTAGTAAAGATTGAGATACACTACTTTAATTTTGTAACGTGCAAGGTATAAGTTGTATCAAAAAAACCCACACATGTATTGAAAAAAGTACACATGTATGAAAAACACTTTTCATACACATGGAAACACATATATGTTGTATATGTTTTTTAAAAAGGAGATACAGGCTTTCTCATGCAGCTAGGCTAAGTAAAAAACAGCAGGTAGAAACATATATTAGATATAACACTGTAATGCTCAATTTCACTGTAAATGTTCACTTACGTAATCCATTAGTCTACTCATGAGAACTGCCCTTCTGAGCCAATTTTCTACATTGGTAATATTACAAAGCTGTCTAGTTTATTTTTCTAGAAATTTATATTCAACTGGAAGCCCCTAATACCCTTTTAGCATTCAACAATTACTTTTATAGAAAATACATCCATTCAACCTTTGAGACAATGTAAAAGCAAACAGATGTGCCCAACAACACTTATGCAATATCACTAATTGAGTAGCATTAAAATTAAGCTAAAGACTTCCGTGAAGCAACGAGCAATAACAAAAAATGTTAAAAAAAAAAAAAAAAAACCACAAAACAAGTTGGTACTAGAAAGGACTGTTGTCTTCTAGCAAGCACTCCAAAACCACACGCAGGTCAAATGCGATTGTCATTTTACAGTGGCAATATTAACCTTCATGATAAGTCAGTCTTGTAAGATTGATTAGCACATATATGACTAATTTTATTTTCATCCTTCTTCGATTATCTTGTGATTTATCTTTCTTTGGTCTGAAACCAATTTTTTTAATTTTTTATGGTACAATAACAACACAGAAAAGAAAAACCCATATCTATGTGTATTGACACGGTACTAAGGAGTGTGAGACACTCTACTTGCCAGAAAGAGAAAAGGTAAAAGTAATAGATATAGTTTTAGGATTTATATAGGTAGGATATGGAATCTGTAGGTGCAGGATCTATAAAGGAATTCTGCAACCATGCAAATCATATATATATCATGTGTTTATTGTTTAAAGCAAGGTCAGCTATTCCCAACATTTATAAAAACTAGATAATCATTTTACCAGATCAATACTGGATATACATTTGTTCTGGAAAAGGAAAATATGCCAAATCATCCAGACAGCCATTTTTGTAAAATTAGACACTCCTCACAACATTGCATTTTTTTCCATAGGCACAACATTTGTTCCCTCGGGCTGCAGTGCAGCCTGCCCTCGGCTCTTCCTTGGCATTTTAGAGGCTAACCTGGTTGCTACAGACGTGCGCTCATCCTTAGCCACTTCCCGTTCCAAAACCTCAATTCACCCAAGCCCAAATGCAATTTAAGCTTTTTTTCTGGAATTTATAGTCTCAGCAAAACAGACAATTTCACTTGACCGTGACCTAAGCCTACTGAAATAATTTGACTACTAGTAAGGCAATTACTTTTTTCCTGAATACTGTGTCACACAGTCAAACAATCTGGAAATCCCAAGTGAAGTTTCCTTACATTTTTTTGGACCAATGCATACATTGAGAAAGTAGGATATTTATTCTAAACAGAACCAAACAAATAGGGAAAACAATAAAAAGGCTGATTTCTGTTGCAGGAAATAAAATTTAGTTTGGTCACACCAACACAATCCTATGGCAACTTCCTCCATTTAAAGGCTTGTATTTATTCTTAAGCTGGTTTTACACTTTGGCAAAATAGTTCTGCAGTGTTTGCATTTCATCATTTCTTCTGTTTAAAGTATTCATCCTGAAAAGTGAACTGATTTTTTTGTTTGTTTGTTTGTAATAAATACCTCTCAAGCAATCATACTAAATCTGTCTTTAATCACCAGCAACTATTATAAAGACAGCTTTGAAAACCATAATTTTGTTTTATACAAGGAGATAATGTAAATGCAACACAGAAAATTAACACTGAAAGACAGGATACTTTTCCTTGTTATGAACTGAACAGAATATTAAATTCTGACTCTTTAATTAAAGATTAATAAAAAATTAATTAAAATCAAACTCTTTCATGCCAATACAGAACTATAGCACAGAGTTTTTATAGCTTGTTCTTGGAATCATTCAGGAATAATGTGGACAGCATTTTCTACTGAAAACGCATGCCAAACCAAAACATTTCCATGAGAACTTGTCCTGGTTTCAGCCAGGACAGAGCTGGTTTTCTTGACAGAAGCCAGTGTGAGGCTGTGTTTTGGATTTGGGATGAGAAACTGTTGATAACGTGCTGATGTTTTGGGTTGTTGCTGAGCAGTCAAGGACAGTCCAGCTTCTCGTGCTGGGCTGCCAGCGAGGAGGCTGGAGGTGCACGGGGAGCTGCGAGGGGACACAGGCAGGACAGCTGACCCAGGCTGGGCAAAGAGATATTCCATACCATACGACGTCATGCCCAGTACATAAACTGGAGTTGGCCGAGGGGCGGAAATCGCTGCTCGGGGACGGGCTGTCGATCACGGGGTGGTGAGCAATTGCTGTATTGGGCATCACTTGGTCTTGTACATTCCTGTGTTGGTATTATCATTGTTGTTCCCTTCTCTCTTTCTGTTCTATTAAACCGTGTTTATCTCAACCCACAAGGTCTTTTTTCCTAATTCTCTCCCCCGTCCCACTGTGGGAGGGGGAGTGAGCGAGCGGCTGCGTGGTGCTTAGTTGCCGGCTGGGGCTAAACCACGACAGAACTCATGAACCAAGTGTCACCAATTTTATTTTCTCCATGTTAATCTGTGTGAAGAACCGAAACTTCTACACTTACTTTGAACATGTAAAACTGAAAAATTCCAGGTGAAAACATTATTAAGAGCACTTTATTTGGAGATAAATTTAACATGTCCTACTTATCCATTTCCTTTTCGTTCTTTTGACTTATTCATTTTTAAATATAATATGAAATGTTACAAAGAAATAAATAGCTTACAAATTTTACAATGGGTTAAGCTGCAGGTTTCGTGAGTTCAAGTCAAAAACTCTATATCTGATGTATAGCACAGTTCCTACACATGCCTACAAGAATATAAGTATTATCCCTTAAATTACTCTTCATTTTCTCATTTGTGAAGAGGCTTCTCACATAAAAACATAAGATAAAATTAGAATTACTTTAAAAAGCAGTAATTTTACATCTGGCAGACTAAAACTTTTACTAGGTTTAGTTAAAACTAAAACAATGGGGTTTGGCTTTTTTGGTGGGGTATTTTTTTGTTGGTTTTTTTTAAAGAAAAAACAGAAAACTGATTATTTTGGATACCTTCATCTTTGCATGCCAAATATGAGATGTGTTTAACAAAACCTTCTTCAGACACCAAAGGCTTAGTACTACTATTTTTTTTTTTTAATCGTGTCTTTTTAAATTTTCTTGGAAAAGAGAGCAGCTTCTCTACTGGCTATTTTGAAAATTTTGGCCAAAAACCTCCTTTCGTCAAAAGACGGCTATTTTTTCCCCTTCTCTCTAAGAGAATGTATAAATTCCTAAATTACAACAGAAAAAAAATAAATCAAAGATTATTATAAGGCAGTATGAGAAGCAAAACAATTTAAAACCACTCAGTAGCTATTCATAGTGGCTTTAATTGCCAAAAAAAAATTTCCACCTAAGGTGAAAAACAACTGAAATCAACAACTTGTAATTGCAACTATTTTTGTGTATTTGGTCATTCAGAGTAAAAGTCCAATGAAGAGAAATGCCTTACACAATTTATCAGACAAAAATGCCACAAAGTGTGAAGAAGACTGCAAATTATTTCCTGTGTTAGCCATTAGGAAGTCCAAAATACGACTGATTTTTAATGCATTCCACTGTGAGTGAGCTTTTCTTTTTTCCTTAAATAACTAATGTGGTCTGCCACTGTAATGTATTGCATTTACCACTCAGAAAATGAAGGCAAAAATCAACTGCAATCAAACAGAAATGTCGCTACAGGAGTTTTTTGAGAATCTTTATTCTACCGGTTGGAAAATGAGTTGCGTGGTGCCTCAAAAGCTACTTTCTCAACAGCCTGTAAGGGGGTTTCCAAGACCCCTCAGGGAGAGGGATGACCATGTCAATGCAAAATGATGACTACTTGACTCTTCTGTCCTGGTGGCATATTCATGCGTAGGGATTCAAACAGGTAACTCCATGGTCTCCTGTTCCACTGGGAGGTTCTGTCATACCCCTCTGATTCACATGCAGTACCGGATCTAATTTAAACTGATGGGTACGTAACAAATAAAACAAACAAAAAAATCTTTTATGCTGTAAAATTGCGGTCAATGATGGAAGACATTACGGCACATGTTACCTGTCAGACTGACCCACTGTCAGGAGACATATCTGTGGGATTTTCCTGGAGGAGGTTTACAGATGGAGCTGCTGGTATTTCTGACCAACTGCAGATGTCTCTCTATTTAAAGCTATGCGAATAATAGCAAAGCTGTGAGTGGCTGCAGTAACAAGAAGGAAAATGAGAGCTGCTCAGCACATAAAAACATCTAGAAGGGTAGACTCAGAAATTACGAGCAAAATGCCTACTTCTTCTTTATTTCTATTGCATTTGTGAGAAAACGACTCTGGCTATAGTCAAACCTTCATTTCAGGATCAAGTAACAGTGATTTAAGAAAATGTCATCTTCAACTTACAACCACCAACCCTCAATCAGAGGCTAGCAGCTTCTCAGCCTAGACACATAGCTCAGTGAGCTCCTGACATCTCTTTCAACACAAAGTAAAATATGTTTGCTTGAGCTGAAAGTTTCTAAATCATGCCCTGCCTATCTCCTCTGGGAACATCTTTTGGAAACCATGACTTTACAAATTTCATTAGGAAGGTGAACATAGTGGTACACAGCTCAGACAGCACATCAGAAATTCCTTTTATAAATATTCCTTATTCCAGAAAATAAATCTATAGCATGCAAACCTGAAAAACACAAAACTAAGAATGCACAGAAACTCATTCATCACTGCCAAAAACTATGTTACACAATAACGTGCAGGAGGACTTGATCACCAACATCAGTGAAAGCAACAGAATTGTCATTAATCCTTGGAAGAGATAAAATAAGCACAGAGGTAAAGGAATATAATATAAATCAAAGTGCTGTATCTCTTTAATATCTATAAAAGTAATACTTGGTGATCAATTAAAGGATGCCTGAATTCTTAGTTCTCAGGCTAAAGAGGCTGAATAACCACAAAATGCCTGCAGACGTTGTTGCTATTCCTTTTACTATTTCAGATATTTTTGTTGCATAATAGAACAACAACAAAGAAGAAGATTAAGTTTATTAAATATGCAGTATTGACTGTACATTTGTAAAATTTCAGAAGGACGTTTGCTGCCTTTTATTTGTCTTTTTAAAAAAGCTACCTTGTTCTCACTCCACTTGCCTAAATCAAAATCAACTTTCCTGAATGGTGAAGTTACATTTATGCAAAGCAACATACTGTAGCAATCAGGCATAAGGAACAAAACTATACTTGATAAATTTGGTTACTAGACATATAGTTACACAATTACATTGTGGTTTTGCAGGGTGGAAAGAAATTTTGTTACTCAAGGAAAAAAAAAATCTCCTTCAAAGGAGTCAAAAAGACACTTCAACCAAATTATTTTAATCACCGTTAAGAATCATAAAAAGAGTTTTAATGGCCAGGAACTACAAGACTGAGTTGAACTCAGTCATTACCTTCTAATAATGAGGATAAACAAATTTTACATCATTTTGAGGGGAGGGTATGCCCCCTCGGACAGCTGACTCAAATTGACCAAGAGGATATTCCATACAATTGTCATACATTCCATACAATGTCACGCTCAGCAATAAAAGTTGGGGTGGAGGGGGGTGGGCGCAGTGGTCTGGGAGGCAGCCGTCGTTCGGAGACTAGCTGGGCATTTGTCCACTTGCGGGAAGGTGATGAGTGGCCGCCTTCACTTGCTGTGTTTTCCCCCCTTTTTCCTTCCCTTGTTACCCTGTCTTTATCTCAACCCGTGAGTTCTCTCACTTTTGCCCGTCCTATTCTCTCCCCACCCCACCGTGGGAGGGGACGGGAGGGAAGGGAGTGACGCTTGCTGCTGGCGGGGGTCAACCACCCACCACGCTGTCGGTCAGCACTTCTGCACAAACACCAGCTTTTTCAATAGCGATCCGCGGCTGATGCTTGAGCCAGTGCTTTCCCATGCTTGCTGTTCCTAAAAGCAGATCACTGCAATGAACGCACATATCCTGATTTAGTAAGTACAATCAAATTTAGAGAATCAAGCATTAGCTTAAAAAGTTGGGGTTTTTTCAGTGCTTGACAGGAGGTTTATAAAAGTCTCTGTATGCAATCAAGGAATATCATCAAAAAGATTAAATATGCAGAACAGTCACCCTGTCAAAACCTTATGAAATCCCACAGCCACCCAAATAATCTCTCTCTGGATGTTAATCATGAGGAATGTTACATTCAACAGTTTTGTCTTCTTTTTTTTTTCCTCCCATAAAATTAGACATCTAAACACAGCTTGACAGTGACACTTTCCTTGAAGTATAACTCCCAGGTCCTTCACCTAGGCTTATTCTAAGTAGGTTATGGAAAACAAATGTATCTATAAAAAGGTTCCTAGCTTTAATTGAGTTTTAGCTTTTAATTTACAATTAATTATGCTAGAAATCATACTTTATAATACAGGTCTAATCTACAACAAAGCAAAAAGAAAATTATATGTATTCACCACCATTAATAACATACTGAAAAGTTTGCTTAGCACATTTTGCTTGGCAGTGAAAAAAATAACGGGAACAGTAATTTGTTACAGATGTCTTTTTCTAGGTTCCTCAGCTAACTTCCTTATGGTAACCCACTTCTCTTCTGCGTAGTAGTACAGGACTTAGTTGGAATACATTCTGATTGGAGTGAATTTAATTTAAGTTTGTAACTAAGCCCAAGTATAGGCATTCTATTCACTCAATATTCAGACTATCTTGAACACTGTTCAATAAACAGCATTCACTAAAGGAAGGAAAATAAATTTTCAAATCAACTTTGTGGAAAAAAGTCTTCCCTAAAAGAAAAAAAGAGTGTTTATTCTTACTATCCTAACAATCTCTCTGCAAAAAGAAATATGAAGCTTCTCTTGAACACCTTATTTTATGCTATGGGGTTTTTTTTAATATTTCATATGTACTAAGAAGCCTTCTACTGACTACTAAAAACAAATTCCACCATTTTCGTTAATATTAAGTGCTTTTATTCTTTAATAAGGTATTATATAAAAATGTGTAATTGGTGTCATTATCTCTATTCAACACTTTAAATGAAAAAAAAAAAAAAAAAATCACACCACTACTGCAAAATGGGATTTCTTGACAGCCCCTTCATTTGTCAAAACCTTTGGTTATTTTGTTTCTATAGGATAAACAAATTCATGATTTCTGTTGGAATCTAGCACTCTGAGCTTTTTTTTTTCTTAAATTACAGCCTCTTATCACAGAGCTTTACTATGAACTTGTGACCCACTGTTTCTTAGAAACCAAAGTACAAGACAAACAGTGAAAGTGAATTCTTTTTTTTAAATTTGGTTCCATATTCTAGAACCTGAAGACAGTATGAAGCATACCATATTCTCTTTTTCACTGATCTCCAACATTTATCCATTTTTATATAAAATGTCTTTATTCACATAGACTCCTGGGGTCTGTATCATAAGCCTCCAATCTGCTGAATATCTGTTATTTATGAGAATAGCCACATAGTGCCTAGACTAAAAGACGCTTTTGATTTTTAAGTACACAAAGTTAGTTACTGTGAAAAGAAGGCTTCTAGAACATAATATTTAACTTAGTATAAAATTTCCTTTAAAATTTTAGACAACTAATGATGGAATACCCAAAGCCATGATCTTTAATGCATCTGTGAATTCCGTAAGTGCAATTCTCTACGCGCTAGACATTAAAACCGCTAAACAGAAAAACTCTATAAAAACTCTGTATCCCAAATTGCCACGTCATTCTCTAAGAGATTCAAAACTGCCATCACTTAATGTTTATTCCTAGTTCTACTTTAGGAAGATGCAGAAGAAAATGCATTTGCTGCTGTTTAGGCTGCTAGCTGAGGACACTATGTTCATTTATGCTTTCTACCTTTCTGTTAGTTTTTCCTGCAGATGACAGTTAAAAGGTCTTTGTCCTCATTGTTAGTCCTACCTTACATAGGACGCAAGGCCCTTGAATGTAAGATTTTAGACCAGAAACCTTTTAACGCAGGATTCCCATGTAGAAGAGAAAAGACCAAATTTATAGCTGTCTACAACAGTAGTAGAGTTCACATACTTACTTCTGTTCTGATATTAAGTTAAACACTGAACATCACTTTAATAGTGATGCTGTTATTAAAAACTTATAAACCAAACGCTACATAGTGGCAGAGCTTATTTTTCACCTTTCTCAGGTCCACAACAGTGTGGTTGCTGACCTCTGTGGACAACACTGGACACACGCATCCGAACTCCAGGCACTGTGGCACAGGCAGAGTCAGCACACAATGTACAGGAACCAACATTTTGAAGAGTAAAGTATCATTGCAAACAGGGGTGGGAATTGCCTTCAGAGTAGCGGAGTCGATCCCCCACCACAACTTTCTAACTCTCAGTATCCTGCTTGTGCTAAACGCCGCACCATGCTTGTAGCCACACGACACCAGAGGAGGAGGTCAGCTTCGACGAAGCGCTACAAACACCAGCTGCAAGAAAGCCACAGCGTCCTGCTTCCCAACTACTAGCAACTAGGTACTCTTGGCTCGTTAGTGTTATCTTGGCAATTAGTACCTTTTACGACCGCGGTACGATCGTTTCCTCTGAGGCCTGTGCTGCGTTTCAGGGATGCGTGTGCACACACCCATCTGCTGCGAAAATTGCTGCTGCCATCGTCACCAGGCGAAAAGCACGGGAGACATCCGCGATGACAAGGCAGCGTAAACTCCTTCAAAACCCGTGAGACTCCTATTAGCACTAACTGGACTCATGTGGCTGAACACATTGCAGCATCCTCATTTTGAAAATTTAATACAAGAGAGGAAGCATTTTAAAAAAATGCAGAAAATAGTGGGGTTTTTTTAAGTCTCGAAGAAATAACCTATACAGTCAAAACTGAGTGTTGTACCCCAGCTTATTTTCACTTTACCTGACTTCAGTAACTGATTTTATCTGACTGCCAGACTCAATGGGAGGAAAGACTGATGACCACTTGAGTGCCAAAATTTCAATGTTCTACTTTAAATTTCTATCTTCATATAATCATTTTATATAAAAATGCATTTTGTTATATTAATTTGGACTGTGAACATCTTTTGTTTCTAAGTAATACATGAGATGAGCAAAACACCAGGTCATTGCTCACTGAAGATTAATGGTTAAGAACACCAGCTTTTGTGCTATTAAAACCAACTGTTACTACAAGCTAATAAAAAACGTGCTTCTGGACATGTGTCATCACTTGTGTCATAGCAGCAGAAAAAGTTAATGCAAATAAAATAAAGAAATTAATACACTACTTAAACTAGCTCTGTTTTTTAAATTTTGTTCAAACAACAACCCTATGATTTTCTAGAGGTTATAAAAAATGATCAGTTAATTCTCTGCAACATGTAGCTTTATGGAGCTCAGGTATTTTTTGTTTCCTTGGTTTTCACAGCTTGTAATAATTCCTACATATTGTCATCAAAACGACAGTCTGTATGACTGTTTGCCACAGAGACCTGCTATTAACAGATGTTAAGTGATACCAGTGATGGATATCAGAGGCTGGGAAAGCTTTGAGGGCAGGTTACCAAATGAGATTTCAGTAATAAGGCGTTAGGGCTTCCGGCTTTGGAAGCTTGACACCTTGGAAGTTTGACACCTAAATTCTTCAAAGAGCAAATGATTTCATCTGCTCTGACTACTGAAGGAAGTGCAGTTTTGAATCAACTGCTTGTCAGGATGGAAATGACCCTGGGTGCACTAATCGTTAAATTCTTACGTGACAGGGGGATGCTCCTTCCAGCACCTTGATTTTAAACAAAATTAACTGTAGTTCATGTGCTCTTAGCTGACCTTGGCATTGGCCTTATATATAGATAGTCTAAGTATAGCATGCACAGAATTCAGTCAATGTGCACAGAATGCCCCATTTCAGAGCACAGAATCAGTTTAGGCAATAGGTGCTTTGATGGCTAGTTCATCAAGAACAGTAGCTAGGTGCATGCAGGTAAAACCTATTAGATGCCTCAGTCTTCCGGAAAAAGCTTATTTACTCATTGGTTAAAAGCCAGCATTTGGCTCACTTAGGTCTAAAAGCATGTGCAAAAAGCAGGGCTACAACCATAAAACCTTATAATAAAGGCACAAAAGAAAGACTACAGAGCTATGAAAAGTAGCACAAGCATTTATGCTAATAATTGTAATGAACAATCAGGAAAGGGGGGTTTTTTGAGGGTTGAAGTTTTGGGGGCTTTTTTTTTGTTTGGGAGTTTGGGGACTTTTTTTGGCTCCTTTTGTTCTCTTTGATTTGGCTACATAATGTTTGACAGAGCTGTACATCCGTCATCAAATGCTCTTTTGGAACTCACAGTATGAAGTCAATACTGTGATCCTCTAAGAGCTATTAGCTGACAGTCCATCTAGCATTTACAACTTTTTAGTCCACTGAATGTTTCTTGGGGAGAAAAGCTTTGCCACATGTCCAGATGTTTAACAAATCCAGAACCAAGTGAACAAGAAAAGGCAACATGAACTCTACACAGAAACACACTGGTTGCCAGACCTCAAAATAACAGTGTTAATAACTTCCTTAGAAGCATATCATGTAAATGAGAGTGTGAACTTGCATTCATTAGGATTTTGAAAGCCTTTAGTGCTAGAGTGCTTCATGCTACAACCCAGAGAAAATATGGATAACCCTAGTGTAGCAAGAAAGGTATGAGTAATCCAAGCGCTGGATCAACCCTTCCACAGTAAGCGTCAGGGCAAAACTGATGGGAGTTGCAGAGCCGCTCACGGACAGCAGCAGTGTCTCCTCCCTGTCCAGCTGTGTGAGTTCCACTTTGCAAAGGACACAGAATTATACAGAAGTGGGTGAAACAGCATAAAGAGCATCTTACTGAAGCAGAGATGTAATTATTCTACAAAGCTTCCCAGGCTATTTGTACGATGCATGCAGATTTTGCATGCCTTTCCAAGGAAATCTAGAATCATGAAACAATATAGTGAATGGAGCCAAAGAAAAGTTAGAGCTAGAAAAAAAAAAACAACAGCATGATACTCATAGCAGCTGAGGTCAACTCATAATCAACCCTCTCAAATTACTTAGATTGAGGTATTATGAGTCATTACTCCAACTTTGCAGACTGACAATCTTCAACCAGCCAATAAATATGAAGGCAATGGAGAGATCCCTTGTAAATCACTGTTTAAACACTTAACAACTGTTAGTTTAGTGGTAACTTCGATATAAATTTGAAGAATTCTTCTAAGGCTTTTAGAGATATGCATTATCCTCCCTTAGGACTGGTGTGTGGAATCAAACTGTGATGAGCCTAAAGCTACTACACAGATCTATTACAGATTCCTGTAAAATAACAGGACATTAAGAATAAAGTTTTGGAATGTCTAGTCTTTAACGCCTCAGTATATGGTACTGTTTTCAAATCATAGAGCAGGTGAGATTGGAAGGGACCCCTGGAGATCATTTGGTCCAACTCATCTGCTCAGGAAGGGCCACACAGAGCTGTTGCCCAGGACCGTATCCAGAAGGTTTTTTGATATCTCCAAGGAGGGAGGCCCCACAACCTCTCTGGGAAATCTGCTCCAGTGCTCGGTCATGCTCACAGTAGAAATAAGAAAAATTTAGCACACTAAAATGGCCTTTTCAAAAGCAGACCATAAATTTCATATAAAGCAAAACAATTATCACTTTCCCACTACTCAGACTGCTGGCATGAACTACGTCCAACAACTAGAAATTACTAGAATACTTAAGGGTGTTGTTAAAGAGAACAAACCCAACAATTGCACAGCCATTTTGTGACAGCCCTGAAAAGTAACCAGCGTGGCTCTTGGACACCCCTCAGCAGCGGGACTTTCCTGACAGACAGAATCTTCCTTTCCCGTTTTAGCTGAAAATATTTACAAAGGCCAGGATTGCAGCAGAATCTGTTTGCAAAGCTCTGAATCACAACAGAACAAAATTATTTCAGGTTACTGAAAAAAAATCCCTTGATGAAGTTTTAAATGTAAGATTTTATTTCTCCTTCCAAAATCTATTTCTCAGGCTGAGGACATCTGCCTACTTTTGCCTGTTTAAAGTAGCATCAGATAGTTCCTAATACTACGATATTAGTTTCACATTAGGGTGTTTTGCGACTAAAGCTCAAATATAATGTCATTGTGCTATGATATTTACTAAATAAATAAAAGGATTCGTAGGGAAATAATTTTTTCCAGTTTTAAGTTTTCTGCCACAAATACAGTCACAACATATTTATATTCAGAGTATTTAGGTTGATGCTTCTCTACACCCACCCTATGCAATCTCAAACTACAGGTAATTTAAAAGCTGCGTAGCGATAGTCTTGAAGTGAAAAATTAAGACTGCTGCTTTCTGTTCCCTCATAGCTTGTATAACTTTTTGAAACCTAGAAAAATAAGTCAAAAGGGAAATTATCAGGTACCTTTCTATCAAATAAGTAGACAACTGCATATTTTAGTTCAAATAAGAAACTGAACATTGTTTTCCCTGTCACACTATCAACTTTTTCCTTCATGAAAAGACAGGTTCCTTTCTGTAACGTGTGAAATTCTGTAATTTGCTGCATTACAATTTAAATTTACAAATACTGTGCACTGTGTATATATTCTAAGAATATGGCTGAGGAGCAAGACTGCCTGTTTACATTACCCTGGGCACTATGGTTTACTTTGTACTCTCTAGGTGGGAGAGGAAACTGCTTCTTCCTTGGATGAAAATGAAAATTACAAGTTTTGCAAAAACTATCGGGAGCAGCAGGGTTGAGAGAAGATGGCAAGAAACAAAACCTGCAGCAGGATTAGAAACTAGGAGATGTTTCAGAAGAGAGGACTATCCGTATCAAAGAGCAGAATCAAAACAAACTGGGGCGGGGGGGAAACTTTCCTACGATCTAGTGTGGATCTAGTGTGGATTTTATGGAGTCTGATTCAGCTTGGACACAGCGAGAAGTTGTTGGATTGGAAAGAAAACTCAGAAAGAAGGGCACCCACCGAAATTATTTGGTAGCAAAAGGAAGATCTGTTTCCAGTTGGCTTTCTTTAGTACACCTCCCCTCATTTTTCCATAGATAACCTTGTTCAAGTTGCTGTTCTCTGTTCTAAATAAATCAGACTACAAACTACCTTGAAGTAATTGTGGGGTTTCTTAGATGTGCTGCCTACAAAAAAAACCATGTTACAACGCACATATGTTCCTTGTAAATTAAACTGGGGGGGTGGGGGGGGTGGGGGGGGTTGTGGCTTTTTCCCCAAAAAAAATCTAACACACTGATTGCCCTTTGTGTACTATAGGAACAGAGCTCTGTTCTTGATGGTGCCCATGGTAGGTTTTAACAGTATTTCTTTTGGAGAGACAGGGAAGGAAGGAAATCCACACCAGTTCCTCCATGGACTGTCATGACAAAAACGTGTCACAAAGGTTGCTACGGCTGAACAGGTAAAAATGTTAGAAACAGTGCCAGAGAAAAATGATCTGTAAACCTACCCAGTAGACATCTTTCAAAGTTAGGTACAACCTAAAAACCAAGGAGACCATTTTCAATTAGCTATCATGATGAGTTTAACATCCTTCTCACGTCTCTCTCATGGACACCAGAAGCAACGACTTACGCCATCCTCAGCCTCTTCTCTCAGAAAATCTCCACATCTTAGGTATCAGTTACTCAGCAGAATAATCACATTGTCTGAGCAGCAAGATATGAACATCATGGATTCTCCTCCTGTTACTGAAGATATATGTTAGGTATCAAGAACTCAGTAGTAAGTTTTTTTTCTTTTCTTCTTTTAACCAAGAGAAATAATCACAAATATATCTAGGCAACTATTTTATTGCTGGGGTCAATTTCACCTTTTTTTTTTTTTAATCTCTTGAGGAACTTACTGTAGATATATGTAAGTTGGATGGCTAATGTGTAGATGCCCAAGTCCATGTGGAAAGAATTCAGGGAGTAGCATGCATAGATGTACGCACATACACGAACATATATAAACATAGCTGAAAAGTACTGAGTTACACAAAGTGCAAAAGAAGCAGACACTGCACAAGTCATGCCCTTACAGAGACAGGTGCTTTAGAAGAGTAGAAGAAAAGCTCATATTCTGTCCTACATACTCCATGTACTGGAGGAACAAAAAAGGCACCCAGACCTCTCACCAGGCTGCAGCAGATGCTACTGACTTGACGAACACATTGTGTACACTCACTAGAAACATGTTCACTTTTTCTAATTATTTGAATATTTGGTAAAAAATTAAATGTTTCTAGCAAACGATTAACTTCACATTTTCAAACACAATGGTTACATACCAAATGTGGGGGGTAAGCTGTTTCCTTTAGTATCAAAAATGTCCATATGATAGCAGAGAAGGGGACAGATCTATAAAGGCAGGAGAAATGCTACGGGCTTGTTTAGAAAACTTCAGCCATATAGCTTATCTGGTAGGAGGCTTTTATAGAATGGCCATCAGTGTCTGAAACACCGTGCCTTTTCAGGCTGCTTAGAAAGCAAGCAGTGCAAGTCAAAACACAACGTTCCTGCTGTGCTGGCACTCACAGTTTTACTCTTACTGCAAAAGCAACAGCAACGGTAGTACAATTAGGGGAAAACGGAATGCTGTTTGGGATGTTATCACTTTATGAAAAAAATGGCAATACAGCAAAGTGCTTACGTTATCTTATTATTCAATGTATTATACATTCACAGTGCATGTCATAAGTTACTGTAAATAATTCTCTCCTGGCATCTCATACATTTTAAGAATAAGTTTTAAAAATACCATGCATAAAGAAAATGACAAGATGATAAGCAGCTAGAGTAAATTTTTTAATGTTGTCAACTAAGTAGATGATTAATAAGTTTGAAATAATACTAAAAGATGTTGTCAGGATGACACAAAATTGTTCCAAGCAATCTCCCATACTGTTTTCTCCTGTTAATTTATGCTGAAGTTTGTAGTACACATATAATTCTATTTTTTCTAGAATTTCTATAAAAACATTACATATTTCCCAGACATGCAGTACATGACACAACTAGACCTTGAAGAAAATATAACACTAAGAGAAACCACTAAGACAGCAAGCCAGTACCTGTTCCCATTTACAGTCAGAGCTCTTATTTCCAAAATCCATCAATATTCAATTATGAATTTTCTATTACTGAATTTTTATATTCATGCCTTCAAAATTGCACCTCAAATGTGACTTGAGCAGAATTCAAAAAAAATCGAATTGAAGTGATTTGGAATATCTGTCCTCTAACTCTTCAACATTTCAGACTGCAAGGCTTTCTAGGCTTCCTCCACCCGGGTAGTTTTACCTGCTCAGAAGCAAACAAGGCTGAGCTATGCATCTCCCATCTCAGCTTCACCATGACAGTGTGAGTGTGCCTTAGTTAAATCACTAGGGGGGTTGAGTCCTTAAACATTTCTGGCACAGACTGACAGCACTGCATTTAGCACTCCAAGGTCCGCTTGTGCAACTGCACTCAAGATCAGTCAGATAAAAGTGGTAAATAGAACCGGAGCTTGGTCTGGAACCCAAAACCTGTCCCTTGGTAGAGCGTTCTATTCCCTCACATTCATAATTCACCTCTGGCTTCCCTCTTTTCTCCTTGCACATTGAGCCAAATCCTAAAAAGGTTGTAACTTTCCATGGCAACTTTGATGATCGTGTCACTTGACACTTTTCATTGCCATAGAGGAGCTTTAGGTTACAAATCTTAAGTATGTGCACAGGATGTGGATTTACTAATTTGTGCACTTTGTATCATCTATTTCCAAGACAGAACGTGAATCTTTCCACATAACTAAAATATATATCATAGTATAAGGTAACAATTTAATTTCATTTTATATTTTGGCTACCTGTTTTGCATCACAGACGTAAGAACTACCTGAAACCATTTTTAATTAGTGTAAGTCAGATAACTAATAAATTACAGTCACAGAACTTTCTTTAATGTAAAATAAAAGGCTTTGGCAATTTATTACTGATTTTTGTAGAGAACGCAACAGCGAATCAAACATCAAATAATTCAAACTATATATTTATACAATTAAATGTCATAAAGAATTAAAGGAGTACATGCTTCTTTACCACAAGCCACATGTTAGAAGAATAGGACTACTGAATACAAAGATCATGTTTACACCAGGAATACGTACTCTAACTCTCATTCACAAACTGTTATAATCAGACTGTATAGAAGAGAGACTTCAAGCAACAGAATTTAAATGAGTAATCGGTATTAGGCATGTTTTTTTCAGAAGTACAATAAATAATTATTAAAAATATTATCATTGTCAAGCTATTGCCCATCAACAGCTGACATATCACACTTCTGACACAAAAATAAACTCAAGCAAGGGTCAATCACAGAGTAAATCCATATTAGATAGAAAACTTTTTAATGCCACAATCACAAAAATGCTACAGGTTCCAAAACATGTAATACGTAAGGCTTAGGATCATCTACATTAAGCACTCATCGAATGGCAAATATCCATAGTAATCTTGCTATATATAGATCATTTTGTTATATAATTGGAACACTCTTTCTTTACTCAATACCTCCCTGCATTCTAGATCTCAGATGCCGAGAACCTTTTGAAAATTAGGACTAGAGAAGAACATGTGGAATCAGCTAGTCTACTGCCCTTTTCCAGGGCTAGAGATGTTTGAAAATTTTTTAAAAATAGCGTAGGTGATAATGCAAATTTCATAATGTCTTCAGGCAATCTATTTCACAGTTTAACCAGCAGAAAGTTTTCCCTGTATTCCACCTTAATCTTTCTTGTTGCAACCTAAACCCTTTACTTCTTCCTCGACCAAAATGGGGGCTTGGGGGAAAGCACTTAACCATTCTGTCTTTTCAGCCTCCTTTCACATATTTGAAGCCTGTTATTATGCCTTTATCTTTTCTTTGTCTTTTTTAGGTTTGTCACATCTACTAAGCCTGCATCATATCAGGATGCAAAGTCAGTCCTTAGATGTGTTTTAAAGCTAGTGAAATGTCATCAATTATAGAGAGCAAAAATCCAGAAAAGTTATTTTTTTATCAATTCTTTAATCAGAACTATTCAAAACCTCCTGAAACATAAATTATCTTTTTCCTATAGCAACTGTTACTCATCCCGTAGTAATTCAGTAACACCATGCAATACCACTCTGAATGTACCAGTTATCTGATGACAGGTGTAAAGGTACCATTATTCCCAGAGTAGACTAAGGGAAATAGTTATGTTTGTACAGAGTTTTTCATCCCTAGACAAGGGTCAGGACAGAATTAATCATTCAGGGGTCCACAGTCAGCTTCTTTCAGAGCTTTTTGAACTATCTCCCAGAAGTATAAACAGAAAGGATTTAGGAAAGGATTGGTATAGTTATATGTATATACATAAAAGTTTTCCAAGGACTGAAAGACTTGCTATGCATATCCTTTTCCTTCATTTCTAGATCATCAGGGATCTAAGGAAAAACAAAGGCTAATCCAGCCTATAAAAGAAAAGGAAGTTTTTCTTGCAAATCTTTTATATCTATATCACCGATAGTCAAACTAAGTTGAGAGGTCAGATTTTACCTATAAGAACATATATCACAACAGCAGAATACTGTACTTTTGTCAGGACACTGGGAAAAAAATATTTTATGTCATATGTCATGAATATGTAAAGAGAATGATTCTTAGTGTTTCTCCCAGTGTACACCACTTTGTCTATCAACTGTAGAGATTATAGAGATCGAGTACAACCTCTTTTCCCAGCTTCAGCTGCTCTCCATTTCATAAACAAGTTACACCCTTGTAACTATAGCAACTTGTTATATGAAGAATATTATAGTATTACAGATGTACTTTAAGAGTTATAGTCATTATCTTGTCATTCCTTTAAAAAAGTTTTCTATCTGGATCCTCACAGAAAACACTCAGGAGCTCTGAGGAAAAATTGCACCACGTGTTCAGGCAGCCTCAATCCTTCAATACAGAAGAATGAGTCTAAATAGAGAAGAAATGTTGGTAGGGTCCGGCCAGAAACTCAGCTGGCAGCAGCAAAGTGACACAAGAAAGGACTATGAGGATGACTGGTTTTTTCAGTTCTTCATAATTTTTCCTCCTTGACTGGCTATTCTGTACCATTTCCTGTCACATTTTCTAATTATTTCAGGTCACACTTAAATTCAGCTTCTGACCGGGTTGCCCTATCTTCCACATTTTTTCCGTATGCTTCTACTTTAATTATGGTTTTAATTTGCAGCTATTTTCAAATTTTTTTTTCTGTGTTACCAAAAGCATTACCAGAATTAAGTAGGAAAAAAACCCAAAAAATAGAACCACCTCTTTCTTTCTTTATATTTGCACACTGCCTGATCAACTATGGTTCCAAAATCCCCTTAAATCCAATTAAAATTTATTTGAATTATCTATGGATCATTGGTATTTTTTTCCTGCAGAAATCCCTGGCCCACAATTTGGGCACCTCTATCACAGGAACAGAAATCATGATACTGAAGAAAAGCTAACAGTTCATAATGACTACATTCATCAAAATGTCTTAAGGACTTAAACAGATTTATGGGCTCTGTACTACAAAATATAATATATCAATGCAGATAAAGGCTCAAAATAATTATCATCTTTATTTTTTAAAGCATTCTTCAGTGTAAATAGCTCCTGTTAAAATCATGTCTACCAATAACAATATGTACTCTTACAGACTAGGGTTGAAAAAACAAGTCATAAAATTTATAATTTTACTGGTCTTATAAATTGATTTCAGCCATTATTGCACTACACATAATTCACTAAAGATGACGGAATGCTTATTTCGTCGATAGCTAAAGTATCCCTGAAGAATAAAAGCTATATTAACACATCATTTTGCCATAAAGGTGCTATAGACAGCAAAAGAACATTTTGTCAACTTCAGGAAATAAGAGAACTATTAAGAATTATTTAAAGCATCATAAAATGCCAGCAAAATGTGCAATTGTCAATAGGGGCAGACATTAATCTTTCCATCCCCTTGAACACACTTTCTACATACTGAGCTTAAGTTTACCAGATGTGCAGCTTTATGCATTGACTACTGCATGCTAAAGTGCTGAGGAAGAAGTGAACCATTTAAATGAATAAATATTGCTTGAGAAACAAAGGTCCACTTAAAGAAACATCAGTAATAGAGAAGAAAAAATCAGGGGACAAAACTTTCCAGCACCTTCCTAGATTCAATCTCAATTACCTTAATGACTAATCATATTGAATATATCCCTCCTTCCCCCATTTAGTTATAAGGGAAGGATCTACTGTCAACTTTAAAATCACCCATGCAAGTTAAAAAAGCAGCCCTACAGCAAAATATAAAAACCATCTGGAGTACTGGACTTCATTCTCTCTTTCACTTCAACAAGAATCCTCCAGTGCAGCAATTACAAGCCTGAACAGATTGAATAGGTCAGGGTACCTTATGGTCCTCACTGTACCAGGCTCTTCTGTTTGAATTGCACATCAATAAGACTCGTTGGTCTGTTAAACGCGTAATTTTTTCAATAGCATCACACATTTATACAAATCAGTGCTATCAGACATTATGGCAGGTACTGAGCTTCACTTATAAGTACTGTCTCACTGCTTTTAAGAGAATCGTTTACATGGAATGAAATTACGCCTGTCTGAAATATCAGGAATTAAGGTGTTGCTCCCACAAGACAGCTTCTTCCTCCTCCTTTCCCTAACCGAGAGAGCATCTTTAAATTATCATCTTGTTCTTAGAGCATCCAGACCAAATAACAACTGCACAGTGATAATTCTGAATGCAAAGTTTCTCCTAAAAATATTAATCTGATTTTGAATCAGCTTATCGGTACTATCAAATAAACATTTAACCCTTAAAGAAAAGTTAATTTCACATTACATTAAAAAAAAGTTAAATCTGCATTACATAAAACGTCATTTCAGTTTTTGTTTTCCTCCCAGCAGAATGACTTACCTGTACACTGTCCCCCATTTGTGGGGTCCCCATAATATCCTGGCATGCACGTTTCACATTGTTTTCCTGTTGTTAAGTTTTTACATTGATCACAGACATTACTGTTGATGCAGGTGCTGTGGCCATTACACTGGCAGGCTAGAACATAACATTTAAAAAGCCATTATTAAATTGCTCTTTGGAACAAAATCATTCTTACGTGATTACAAAATTGCAGTAGAATGTAACTCTGGAGAGTTTAATCCTGACTAATGACCAGCATATATATTTGTAATTTGACACAGAACCTCTTTAAAACAGCATTGTGACAAGACATGAATTCACACAAAAGACCACAGAAGTTGACTATGTAGCAACATGTGAGCTTGAAGTGTGTGAGGTTTTTTGCCGTTGTGAGTGGCTGAATTCAGTCCTCATTGCTTTAAAATGCTGCCCAGTCACCTAAGAAACCTGTTAAGAGGCAGTAAGTCACCAGCGGAGACCAAATGAAAACCCCCATGCCCACACGCAGTCAGTCTGCTGTGAAGCGTTTGAAAGGCTACTGTGATGGAGAACAGGAATAACTCACACTCAAACTTTTATCTACTGGGGAGAGAGAACTTACCGGAAAATTACCCAAAGATAGTTTTATTTTTAACAGCTCTGATCCTCACATTAACTTTGGCATACTAAAGGGGTTTATGGACGTCTGGACAACATCAAACAGCTCCAGTCCCTCCTCACTACAGTCAACGTTGGTAAAAGTAAAGAAACTGGATTCCTATTGACATAATTTTTTTACATCTGACTTTAAAAGCATAAAATTGCTTTTTGTCAAATAACAACACTATAAATCACTGATCTTGCACACCTCTGCCCCAGTGCTCCATGTTTTGGAGAAACTCAGCAAGTACTGATCGCTATTGCACCAAAGTCACAATGCGAATTCTTCCAGAATCATCGATCCTGCTGCCAGGACTCAGCTGAACAACCAAGAGGTTTATAAGGATGACTTCTATAGAGGGGGACCCTCAGTGCCCAGCAGATTAGCAACTGTCAATTACAGCCGCTCATCAGATGTCAGACTCTGCCAAACCTGTCGATCTCTTACTGGCGAAGGGTGAGTAAGACTCAGCAGAGGACAGCTATCTCAGTCACATCATTCTGCTTCGGGTTTGGTTTTTTTTACTGGATTCTTAATCTAAATGTCACAGCGTAGTGCTTGGCTATGAAAAAAAAAGAATATATACATTCACACTGCATGGTTTAAAAGTTTTTAGAGCTTAGAATTTAGTAACTTAATACATTTACAGTCATCGCCAGGCTTGGCTCATAAACCATTAAACCTCACAAGTTTACCACCTCTTATTTTTTCTTTGGCTATGCCTACAGAATCTTGTAAACAAGTATCAAACAATTGTGTACTACCAGACAAAAAGGTTTCTCACTGTCTTGAATACATCTCCTTAGAAATTACAAGTTTTCTTCTTCCTAACAATACTTGCTTTTTAGACAACTTTGTGGTGTTTTCCTCCAGGCAGTTTGCCCCTCTGCACTGTTGTTGCCTTTCTCAGAAAAAGCTACTCAAAAATACCATGAACTGCAGCTCCATTTGGAGTTTTGTTTTTATGTCTTACACATTAAATTACTTAAATCAAATGTTTAAAAAAAAAATGTAGTGCAATAAACCAAAAGTAAAAACAGATAGTGCGTTAAATAGGTGTTCTGTTAAAGCAAAGATTGCCTAATTAAGGCTGTAACTTGATGTAAAGAAAATGTTTCATTCTGATATTCTCTAACTAGTGGGTCATTGATGTGTAAATTTTGTATTCTTTCTAATGCTTAGCTTCATATTTCTTATTTTTTGTTTTATTTAAAGAATAAATGAAAGCAACCTTAATTAATCAAATTTTTCATTGTGAATTGTAGTTTGGTGCAAGTGATAATATTATCTGGTCATATACGATAGTCTTACATTTTGTCAAGGCAAAGAAAATGGAAGAGATTTTAAATAAAATTAAAAAATACATAGATTTACAATAAGAACCAATACAATCTACAATTTAAATGTGGTTTGGTTGGCATAGATCTGATTTGCTTCCTAATAGCCAATATAGTGCTGTTTTGGATTTAGTGTAAGAATAATGTTAATAACATACTGATGTTTTAGTTGTTGCTGAGTAGTTGCAGTGCTTGTACTCAGTCAAGGACGTTCCAGCTCCCGTGCTCTGCCAGCGGGGAGGGGCACACGGAGTGGGGAGGGGGCCCGGCCGGGACCGCTGGCCCAGCCTGGCCAGAGGGATGTTCCCCCTCAGATAACGGCTCGCTCGGTACATAAACTGGAGTTGGCCGGGGGCGGGAATCTCTGCTCGGGGACAGGCTATTGATCATTGTTGCATTGGGCATCACTTGGGTTTGTGTATTTCTTTATCAGTATTATTACTGTTATTATTATCTACTGTTATTATTATTTCCTCTTTCTTTGCTGTCCTATTACACTGTTTTCAGCTCTACCCTCAAGTTTTTTTCCCCTTATTCTCTCCCCTATCCCACCTGGTGGAGGGACAGGGGAGCGAGAGAGCAGCTGCATGGTGCTTAGTTGCTGGCTGGGGCTAAACCACAATACAATGGCACACCATTTAAAGATGATGTTACATTTTTGCTGATTTTCCCAAAAACATGTATCTCATTGAGAAAAGTGAAGAGCCCGAACTGCACAAGGCAACAACTTTCTGTGGTACAGACAACTGCAATCAAACTGAAGACATCAGTATTAAATAATTCAAATAATAATTAAAATAATGAGACACTGTAATGATCTTAAAATATGAACTAGGAGTTAAATTTAAAAAGTCATTTTTTCCTAAAGTGATTTTAACATACATCAGTAGAAGCAACAGAGTCATTTTCCTCACACATACAAATGTGATTTATCTGAATCTTCAGCAGGGCTGCCCTGGACATAAGCAATTAGATGTCTAATTTGCTTTTGACCTCTGTGTTGAAATGGTTGGTGATGCTGACAAATATTCATAATTATAGTTTTAAGAAATACTTAATACTAGGGAAAAATATATAAAAAGCATGTCACATTACAATCTGTATCTAGTGTAAAGGTAATTCAACTAGTTTTAAACGGACTAGTTAGAATCAATTAACACTGCTTTTCAGACGAGAAATTTAGGCTTTGAAGACAAATTTGGCTTGCATTCTACTGAAACAGGTCTTCTCATGAGAGGAAATCCCAACACTGTTTTTTTTATATACATTATATTTTCCATTTCATTTATAACAATAGTTCATATAAAATACAAATCTGATGAAAAAAAATTTATTCATATCAAAAGAAATACTATCACAGCTGCTTTGAGGACTATTGATTTCAAAATGACCACTCACAAACATTTTTTTATGCTACCTGCTGAATAATAGTTTTAAAGATTTGAACAGACAGAAAATGAGAATGAATTTAAAATACTTATCACCAACAGAGTTGCCCAGAGGCACTATGAAGAGCATAGATATGAACTACAAGGAAAACTAAGTGCATACATGAATGAACATGAATGGTTTAGCCAACTATTCATCAATGTGGCAGAATAATCTTCGAACTGCATGTTATAACCTATTTATCTTTATTTTCATCCAAACTACAAACTGTTCTGAAAGCTTATATAGATTTAGAATCAATTCTATCTTATTTCAAGCACATCAAGTGATTGCTGTGCTAAGTATAGTAAAACGTGTTAGTATCATACATTACAGATAATATTTTAAGAAAAAGAAAACAAAAACTTAGGAACAAACCCTACAGCCTATACCAATCAAAATGAAATTTCACATCAATTGAAATTTTATTTCTATGACTTCAGTAGGATTTGTCTCAAACTCATAAAACTAGTGGGTTTTTTAATTGAAGTGTAACTTCAGTGACTTCTTGATCAGAACATACAATGAATACAGAATTTTATCCATGAAGAATAAATATTAAACAAATAGAATCATGTAATAGTTTGGGTTGGAAGGGACCTTCAAAGGCCATCTAGTCCAACCCCCCTGCAGTGAGCAGGGACATCTCCAACTAGGTCAGGTTGCTCAGAGCCCCGTCCAACCTGACCTGGAATGTTTCCAGGGATGGGGCATCTACCACCTCTCTGGGCAACCTGGGACAGGGTTTCACCACCTTCATTGTAAAAAATTTCTTCCTTCCATCTAGTCTAAATCTACTCTCTTGTAGTTTAAAACCATTACCCCGTGTCCTATCACAACAGAGATGATGAAATCTAACTCAAACATTTTAAACAAGCAATATTTATACTCATTACAATTTCACTAGTGAATACTCTGTATTGAAGTGACAGTTTAATAATGCACATATTATCAACATACCTGTATTTTAGCATACAAAATACTGAAGTTTGCATACAATGTAATGTCATTCTATTGTTTCCATACCTTTACTAGAGGTTTCTTTCTTCAGTGGTTTGGAGTTTTTTAGTTTTAACTTAGAATGTTTGACAGTGTTCTAAAATTTAAAAAAAATCTACTCTCTACCTATGTATTTTTTTAAAAGTTACCAAAATAAAAATCTCTGCAGAGATTCTGCTTTCTAAATAATATAGTGATACGCACACTTACATATAAATATATATACACACATATATATGCATACACACACATATATACAGCGAATATGCTGATGAAAAAAGTACCCAGGAGAGCAAACATAGCTGCATGTGCCCATAAAAGTTTTGATCAGAGAGAAGCCCCAGTTTCCAAAGTTATCAACAACAGAAACACTTGCTAGAAAAATAACTTCAGCACAATTACACCATTTATTCTAAAAAAAAAGTTTTCAAGCTGTCTTTTAAACTGTATTATTTACTGTAAATTACCACTGGAGGTCTGTCAAACTCCCCAGGGTCCATAGTAATGTATATTACTAACACGTTTTACTATACTTATCACAGCAATCACTTGATGTGCTTTCCATTTCCCTGCACTACTACATTGCTGTAACAACACTGCTTTCAGGATTTGAGTATTTCCACTCAGGAGGCTGCACCAGCTCCACTTCCACGGTCTTAAAGCACCTCATATCTTGCTTACTTTTTCAATGAACTTAAAATTTAAAATACTATTGTCACATTGCTACAGCTTAAATTTAGACTTCATAGATCCTCTTTAAGGTTACAAAAGCATACATTCTATTTACTCAAAATGTCTAAAAGGTAGACTGGAGGCATAGCTCAGATATTTGGCAGCCACCCATTCTCAAGGTCAGCTGGACTTTTGTGTGAGCACTGGGACGCAGGAACTTCCTGCTGCTGGCCATCAGCAGTCAGATAGATAATTTCTCCTCAACTGCGCTCTTTTTTGATGGATACAGAAACCAGAAGGAAGCAAAAGCTGAAGCAAATTCACATAGTTGGATTTGAAAAAACAGAAGGATAAGATGGGTGAAAACTTACAAATAAATGCAAATTTGGTTAAACTATTTGCATTAAATTTCACGTGTGAACCTGTGTGACAGTGAGCACATTTGTGTTCAGTAGACAGAGACTAACAAACTATATATTTAAGAAATATTTTGGAAAAACGAGTCTCTCATGCAAATGTTATTTGTGTTACTCAAAATAATTAGGTTAATTTGGCATGCCTAAACAGATAGACATCTCTTATTTCAGATATAAAAGAGAATGGAAGCAGGCCTTACCTGGACACTGGATAAAAGACCACTCATAATTTTTCTCTTTTGGACAAAGACTAGCATCAAGCACCATTTCATTAGAGTGCATGCCAACAGGTTTCATTGGTCCTCTTGATGATCCTTCCAAACATTGTCCTTTTCCAGTGTTACTGGGATCGTTACACCATCCACACCCAGGCTGTTCCAAACATTGTCCGCAGGTCCTCAATCCAGAGCAGTTTTGAGCTTTATTACATAGAGTACAATATTAATGCAAGGGGGTTTGGGGTTTTTTTGTTTTGAGTGTTGGTTTGGGTTTTTTGGGGTTTTGTTTGTTTATTTTTTTAAAGAAGATGCTAGGATTTTACAACAGTGAGTGAGGAAACAATTTTGCATTTCTATTGCCTTTTGTAAGTTTAAAAATTTAAGTAACATTAGGAAGAATATCTTAATTTTCTTTAAAAGTTGTACTTTAAAGATGACAAAATACACAGCAGGTGTTTGCTACACCACAATGCAACAACAAAGATTTCAAATAAACAAAGATGATGAAACAGAACAATAATATTACACATCTTCAAGAAATACCACAATAAATACATTCTATTCTGTGCTTATTATTAATGTATATTATGGGATGCATATTTTAGTAATTCTACTGATGTAAACAGCACTTCCAACAGGAAAACTCTAGAATTCAAGACAAGGTCAATAATCCAAATAAGAGTGATAATCATCATAATAATGATAATCCAAAAATCATGATAATTCTAATTCAAATGAAAAATTTATTTGGGTATGAAGTATCCCAGGATCACACCTGAGTATTCATCTACAAACATGACTCAGTCTTCTTATATAGAACTTTTGAAACAAGCTAGCACACTACACATTAAAAAAAAAAAAAAAAGGATTCTTGAACTACAAGTCTTAATTCAATCCCATTTGATTGAACTGTGTCTTAAGGGTCTTGTCTGTTAGAGTAAACCAGATTTCATTTTTAATTTGCATACTAAAAATCAAATCTAGTTCTTTTATATTCTACTGTTTTTATTTAAATAATTTAATTTCTCATGGAAATGGTCATCTTCATATCTTAAGAAATCTGTTTAGAACCAAATAAAATTCATATTCTGAAGTTACTGCCATTTCTTATTAATAACAAATTAATAATTTAGTATCTTCAGGAACACCATTAGAGTTCACAAGTTTATCTCAGCTTTTTCTTCTACATCTTCATTTTTTTTAAATTAATGCTGTAATACTGAATCAAATTAACATCAGAGTCATTTGAATATTGGTCCCTGTCTCTCCTCACATTAACTTGGTAGACACTCAAAAAATAACATTTAAAAGCATACATGAACTTCAGGAAGATCCTACCAGGAAGCCAGAAATAGTCTAAGTTTCTTTTTAAAAAGAAAGTATTTTAAAGGTTTGTGGGGGTTTTTTTGAGGACACTCAAATGGCTTCTACATGAGTGTAACCTCCCAATTTGGCTCAGCTGCAGCCCGGACACTATATCCATCTCATACTCAGGTTCACGACACCTGGACCACTCTACTCCATAAAGGCAATACTTGAATCCGTGCTATAAAGGTTATACCTAAGCAGAACAATTTCATTTCTAATTAAATAAATGGGCAGCAGAGTAAATCTAGCTCCTCTGACCTCAGCAACTATTAACATTGTTTAAAAGTAATGAAAGTTCTCGGAGAAGAAATACTCCAGTAGCCTAAAGACACATGCAGATATCAAGAAAACAGGCAGTTAAGAATCTGAATGAGATCTCAAGACGGGCTTTATGAGCATGGAAAGCTGGAGCATGAGCTTTTGTATCATTAGACTTGGAAGAATCCAAGCGGAAGGAAAAGTTGCAAGTTTCTCAAATATGGAAAAAGTGGGAGGAGGGAGGGGAAAGGAGCTCAACTCTTCTTGGAAATTAACATCAATCATGTGACAAATCAGCTTTAAACCAGATCTAATCAGATCTGAAGCTGAATGGTACAATTTTATTTTTTAATACATTAGAAGATCAGCAGAAAAATAAAAGACCACCATTCTGTACTGGCTGGCTTGCCCTTTCAGAGCTGCACTGTAAATGAGCCAAACAATTTTCATGCTGCTATTTATAAAGCCAGGAGAAAGCGGCTCTGAAGTATCAGCTGCGCTATCTTCATGGAAGATAAAACCGAACCAAAAGTAAAAATCCTCAGATATTCTCTGTAGTGGCATTCAGCTGAAAAACTGAAGAGAGCTAACTGAGAAGTTATTGTTTATGGAAGAAGAGAATATTCAAGCAGATGTTTTTTTTTCTTTGAAATTCTAGAGGTGGTCCAAGATCAGCTATCAGCTATTCAATCAAAAGTCATAATGGATGGAAGATGTGGGGAAGAGTGGAATGCAACTTTTTGGCAAGCAGGTATTAAAATGACAAAATGTCACGAATAAAACAGTGTTCTTCATTTTAATTCCAAGTTGTGGAAATAAATGTGAAGTTCTCAGATGTTATATTTTTTCTTTTAAATCACACATACTTGTGTGATTTATTTTTTTCATTCAGAGCAAAACATCCAAAACCTCAGATCAGTCATTCAAAATAAAAATAAAATTTTAAAAAGATTATTTTTTTAAAAAGGGATAGCTACATTCCATTCTTCAGGTAAGTAGTAACACTATCCCTTGATAAGGGAATCCACTTAATACTTCCTTACCTCAGCAACAATAATGATATATCTATTTAATAAAATTCTGAAGTCATTTGGGCTGAAACAATGTCAGAACCATGTTTCATTTGGACATTCATTTTCCTGTTTAAGTGCCAAATATCTAATGCTTTAAAACTCTGGGAAAAAAAAAACCTGCTTATGGACATAGAATCTTGCTTTTCTTTAATTTGTGGAATAGAAAATACATTTTCCTATAAAAATGCCTTTATGTAATGATGAACCAGTATACAGCAAATCCTGTTTTCCTTATTTAATATAAACTTTTACAGACCTGACAAAAATGACAAATTAAAACCAGTTTGTGTTACCCCAAAAAAAAAAGTCGAACCTGCATGATGTGTAAATACTACAGAAACACAAAAGCAAAATTAGAAGTTCAGGCTGACATAATATATGCTATTTTAAAATAAGCTAAGCATCATTCATGTGGTGTCCTGTCAATTTTATCTCTGAATTTTCAATCTACTTATCTTCTGCCACAACTCACTATTAATATTTTATAAGTTACAAAATTGATTCCTTACAGGAGCGAAAAAAAATTTAGTGAACTGTTAAGAGAGAGAAACCTTTACATAATTACACTATTATTATTCCAAATACATGGGACAAGAGATTAAGCATTCCTATTATTTCTCTATTCTTAGACCAAACGTGGGCTGATGGCTGGGTTTAGATGACGTAAGGACCCACGGAACATGTAAACCCAACTTCTCGTCCACGCTGAACCTGGACACTAGAACCTGGATTAATGTCTGAAATTTACTAACTAAGCATAAAAGTTTACCAGAACAGGTCAACATTGTACTGTTCATTGTATTCTACGATTAGTAAAGATGAAGAAGGAATCTCAGTTAAGAGGAACAGTGGGGAAGTGATCGTGCCCCTGTACTCAGCACTGGTGAGGCCGCACCTTGAATCCTGTGTTCAGTTTTGGGCCCCTCACTACAAGAAGGATGTTGAGGTGCTGGAGCGTGTCCAGAGAAGGGCAACGAAGCTGGTGAGGGGTCTGGAGCACAAGTCTTATGAGGAGCAGCTGAGGGAAGTGGGGTTGTTCAGTCTGGAGAAGAGGAGGCTGAGGGGAGACCTTATTGCTCTCTACAACTACCTGAAAGGGGGTTGTGGCGATGAGGGGGTTGGTCTCTTCTCCCAAGTAACTAGTGACAGGATGAGAGGAAATGGCCTCAAGTTGCACCAGGGGAGGGTTAGATTGGATATTAGGAAAAATTGCTTCACCAAGAGGGTGGTCAGGCACTGCAACAGGCTGCCCAGGGAGGTGATGGACTCACCATCACTGGAAGTATTCAAAAAACGACTAGATGTAGCACTTCAGGACATAGTATAGGGGACATGGTGGCGTTGGGTTAATTGGTTGGACTTGATGATCTTGAAGTTCCTTTCCAAACTTAGTCATTCTCTGTGAATACTGGCTCTTGGCCAGTTTTACCTGAAAGAAAAATTTTCTTATTCCTTGTTTTCCTTTAACCCAGATATATGTAGTGGCCTGGTACATATAGCCATTCCTTTCTCCTACGATTAGGCTATATCAATGGTTCCTCTAACAGATATGTCAGGGCCTTACTTACTATTTTGCTGAGGCTTAGGTGAAAGCAAGTAACTACCTTTTGTATTTTTTCGTATTTGTATCCATAAAGTATTAAATGGAATCATGATCTAATTATGACCCTGAAGCAAGTTGCTTCTTGTTGTCAATATCATCAATCCTGCCACAACATATCCAGAAATAAATGTTCCAAGGGTGCTGATATTAACAGACCCTTATGGAGAGGGAAAGGAAGTCAGAAGTAACTAGAAAAACACTCTCACAGAGAAGAGCAATAATGAGAGTTCAGTGGTACACTTCAGAAGTCATACATATTTTTGGGCCCCGCTAGACTGGAGTCCTTTACAGGTAGAAAATATTTTAATCAAATCTTGAAGGACAGTAAAAATACTAAGAACCAATCTTCCATAGGATGGCAACTGAGGAATTGTTCTAAATAAACTACAACTGAGACAGGAGTCTAAGGCACCAGGCAGCTTGCTCCAGCATCTACATGAATTATGGCACCAATATACGCTGGAACTGCATGGTGCTGAACTTAAAGTTCCAGTCACCACAGACTTGGGAAGAAGTACCTGTAGGTGAATGGTATAACGAAAGGTACACTGAGTAGGTTTCTTGCTCTCCTAGAGAGGCATTGTATCAATTTCTGATGAAATGTGCTTCCAAAGGGGACATCTGGGGAGTACCTTTGCTGCTTGACAAAGTAAGAAATCACTTGCCTTTTACCTCAAAGGGATGAAATGAGCAACCTTGAACATTAATACAGCCTGACCCAGTCCGATCACACAGGACAAAGGTTTTCTGCATCTCCTTTACCTGCCTGATGGCCTAACAGAATTCCTTCTATTTCCATGGAGAGGATGAACAATCTGCAAGGGTTAATAATCAGCATTTGCAAGTGAGAAGAATCTAAGGAAGACCAAGACCATTCATTTTGCATCTGTATTACAATATTCTTAAGGCTATTACTATCATTATTATAATCTTGTTTTTATCTTTGCATATTCAGAAGATTGGCTTCCTTGAATCTGACAAAATATTTAGAATCTTAAAAACTCTGAATGCAGCTCATCTTTTTTTAATAACTTGATGTTATATAAGTCTAAGTTCTACATATTATTTATCTAATTTTAACAGCCTTCTGTCACAACTCATGTCCATTGTTTGACACAATAACACTGGTCCTAGAAACAATCCAGGTATTTTTTCTTTATCTGAAAAGAATAAATATTTTTTATTCTTTCAAAATACTAAATACATTTCACCATAAAAGAACTGCCAGTATTTTATCTGTATGTAGAAAATACATACACAGTATTAACTACTCGTGTTAGTAGCTATATAAGTCATTCATCTGAAATTATTTTTATCTTTAGGGAATGTGCTGAATCCTATTCATACAGACGCTCTTTTGAGTGGAAAAAAATACAACAGTATATTTAATAGGATGAATGTTCATTAAGATACTCACGGGAGCATGTGGCAGTTTGCCATTCTAGACACTGTCCATATGGGAAGGAGATTATATAGGCATTTGAGTCAACACATCGTTTTGTACTGCTACACCACATGCATTCCATACCATTACTTGTGCAGTTAGAACATGTTGTTCGTAGGGAACATGGCTTTTTGCAGGGTCTGGCATTCTGGTTGGGACTGACTGGAAAAGAACCACAAACATTTATTATTTTAAACACAAGTTCAATCTCCTTTTTATTTAATCATATGTTCCATTTGCTTCCTTAATTAGCTATAAATAACTTCACCTAAACTTATGTTGCAGTATATAAATACAATAATATTTTATTAAAATTATTAAGTAATAGTCAGCATGAGTCATACTATAGCTCTAAGAGTCCATCTAAAAATTTTCATACCGATTTTATCTATATACTAAAATAAAAACATTAATATTCATTGCCTGGTAATGTCAGCTTAGTTACTTACACATACATGACATAAAATCTGTTTCAAACTTCTTTAACAAGTATAGTAGAGTTTTGGGTTGATTGTTCTCATTGATTCAGCAATGTATAAAACAACAAATATTCTATTTACTACTTATCTCCTAAATTTTTGCTTTACAGTGTACATAAGAAAGTCACTAGAATCCAATGGGAAAGTAACAAAAGGAACATTATTCAATGCCAAACAGATTTGGGTGGGGTTTGGTTTTTTTTTTTTGGTTGGTTGGTTGGGATTTTTTGGTTTGTTGTTTGTTTTTCTCTACTAGAGACCACATCAAAAAGTGCTAACTCACAAAAAGAACTTGTGTATCCTAACTCCTGTTTTTTGCTTTTATTTCAAATAAAACTCTAAAATGTACAAGAACAAGAGTATAATAATTCTTATACAAAAGCATACATAGCACTACATTTTTCATACAGAAGCACCTTGTGAAACATTGGGATTAAGCCCTCCTATATACTGCCATGTTTTTATGTATTATTGACTCATATTCAATACCAGCGAAGTTCTTAAGCCATTCTTCATCTGCTAATATAGTACAATCCAAACCATTTAACCGAGGGTGTTCCTGGATTTGACCTACTATGCATGTATTCAAACTGTGGTTCACAATTAATAAAAAATACAAAGAAAAAGCTAACAAATATCAGCTGAACTATCAAAGTATTCTCATATGACTGAAATACTTTGACTTCTGCAGCCTTTGAAGCACCTCAAGATCAAAAAAAAAACCAAACCTAAAACAAGGCAGCAGTGACAGATGAATATAATGTTGAACTGCATCTTAATAACATCATTTGCGTTCCACCTAGTGTATGCTTTACATTTTGAGATGTCTCTTCCATTGTGACTGTATCTGTTACTATTCTGAGAAACGTGTGGTAAATAATTAACTATTAACTTAAAATTAAGAACACTGTGAAAGATGAATTTTTAGGAAATACAGATGGCAGTAGCAACAAGTGTACAATATATACTTTTCAATTATGTTACTATTTGGAATTGCTTATAAGAGAATAAAGGATTGGTAAGATCACGCTTTGGCTACTCAAGTTAACAACTCTGACAATTTCACAGAAAAAACATCAGATTGATAGGCAGTGTTTCCAACACACCACCAATGCAGCTATTTTCCAATCTTGCACAGCCAATGTCCAAAATAAATCTGAAGGAGAAATTTGAAGATCTTCATATGCTCAACCTCACAGCTATGAAGAGAAACACAGGACAATAGAAGCATAAAAATGGGAATTTGAACTGTCAAGTGACTATTTGCCACAGTAATCTATACAAAAAACAAACTTAAAAGATGGAAACAAGAATTTTGGTTTTGTCAGCCTTTCAGACCATTAAAATGTTCATTAACATTCAGTGAGATTCAGAAAGAAAACATCAGCCTTGTTGAACATCTCCAACAGACTTTCACGCTACAGTCACTGTTGTCACTACTACTGATTTAAAGGTAACTTACAAGACTTCTGGTGTAATGCAAACTACGCCATGTAAGCTAATTCAGAAATAAATATTTGCTGCTTTAGGAATATTATTTGTTTTCTAGATTAAAGTCACATATTTTTCAAAAATAAAAAAGTACTTTAAAAAAATAAATTTGATTTTTAAATATAATAAAAAAATATTTAATCCAAACTGTCAAAAACTCTCTCTTAGCCAAATGAAAACCCAAGCAACTTGCTAATCACGACAGTAACAGAAACTGAGTATAAGAGATCGCTTACCAACAGGTTTTTCACACACAAGACCATCTGCCATTGCAGTGCATGGATTTGCTTTCAGACCTGCCACCTCTGCTCTTTCTAGATACGCACAGAAGCCAGAGTCATTTGGCTCTCCAGGAAGCCACTGCAGAGTTGTATTTGTAAAAGGAGACATGTCATCCCATCCCCAGTAGGAGATGTTGATCTTGCGTAAACCTACCCAAGGTGAAATCTTCTATGAATCAGAATGAAACAAATGTGAGATTAGTTAAAAATGACTTTTTAAAAAAAAAAAAAAAACATTTAAAATAGCTCAGCAGAAACAGCTTAACATTTCAAAAGAATTCACCATGTTCTTTTCTCACTTTACCATCTCATCAGTCATTGCCCATACAGCTTTTATCTTAATTGTTCTATCTTTCTGAACAGTCCCTCCCCCCAAAAAAAACAAAATCCCCACCCACTACAAGCTTCCATTCTACTTAAAAAAAAAAAAAAACATTTAAAATAGCTCAGCAGAAACAGCTTAACATTTCAAAAGAATTCACCATGTTCTTTTCTCACTTTACCATCTCATCAGTCATTGCCCATACAGCTTTTATCTTAATTGTTCTATCTTTCTGAACAGTCCCTCCCCCCAAAAAAACCAAAATCCCCACCCACTACAAGCTTCCATTCTACTTAAAAAAAAAAAAAATTCTGTGTTTTTTCTGTTCAAAGTCAGTTCTGATGACTATTATTAGATACAGTCAGAAACCACACCAAATGGTTGTAATGAAATTTTTTGGTGGGTTTTTTTTTTTTTCTTCCCCAGTGGCTACTACACTGATTACTAATTGCTAGGCCAATGTCGATACTAAAACACACATAAGTTAACAGCAATTCCCAGAAATCAAAGTTCAGGAAAAAACAGGATAAATATTCCATCCTCCAAAATCTGTATTGCTGATACTGATCAACATCTTTAGGCAATTCAGAGACAGAGATGAAAGTGGCACATCCACAACTCCAGTGCCATTAAGTACACATTGAATATACTTTTATTATTGATATATAAGCTATAAAAAAACTAGTCTAGAAAATATAAAAAGCATTAGTTCTCAAAAAAATATTTAGGATATATCAGTAAAATTACATCACAAATTTTACTCATTTTTATTATTTTTTCTTTATACAACTACCAAAAAACAAAGAGGGTTTTGAGGAATAAAGGCCTTTGCTTGCTCCAGGATAAATCTACATACATTTCTTGCTTCCCTCACTGTAAAAATCTCAAGATACCGAAAACAAACACATTTCCTCCTGTAATCTCTGTGCAGGCAGTTTTCATTAACCCTAGTTTAGACATAAGGAACAGAGATTCACGTGCTGTGACAGGTATGTGGTCGTAGGGGAATACCAGAGCACCAAACAGCACAGCTATCCGCGTCAGGCAAAGGACAGATGTTGTCAGCTCCGAAGCACAGCTGTTGATCTGATTGTGAAGTAGGCTCCCAACTGATTTAATTTACAGGCCAAGATATCTAAAACACTATAATATACCCAAAGGGAACCTGCCATGGTTCAAAATCTATGTGCTGTTTCATCACAAGTGAACCAAGAGTCACTGCCGTCATCTCTCAGAGAGATCTTTCATCTCTGATCTGACATTTTTCTTTGTCCACTCAGGTTTAATCCATGGCTGAAAAAAACCTTTCAGAGCTCTTAAATCTACACCTGATCAGGGCATTCCTCTTCTTATCCTGCCTCATTAGACCAAACTGAAATATGAAGGATTATCAATTTTGCTTCACAACTACCAGTGGTAATTACTCTTTTAAAAATATCAGTAGGTAGATAATCAGTATTCCTGACCTCCCTAAAATGTACTCCCTATGCTCTCTTCTTCTTCCGTCGTATCAGTTGGGAGCACAATCAAACAAAAATTGCTACCGCAACTAACAGATTTACAGATGCAAGAGCAGACTTAAATGAACCAGAAAACTAAGAAATGTTCCATTCCGTAAGCAGTGATGCACTCTGGGAGACTCTTGAATAGCAACGAGAACATTCAGCGAAAATGCCACCGCCGACTCTAGTGTCTTACTTCTCTATTTACTTCATAACTTCATTGCTACCCCAGGTGACCAACTTTCCAGGTGCCTGAGAGTCCCACGTTCTGGATACTGGAGAGAACAAGATGCAAGTAGTGAAAGTGGAACTTGGGTATCTGGAAAGTGGTAGATAATATATCTGTTATTTAGTTGCCTAGATCGCTGTATATGCACATGGTTCACCTGCATCAGAAAACCTCAGATATTTATGCATGTCTCTAGACATCTCTCTGTAGAATGCTAAGCATGCACAGCAGGCATGTATGAAAAAAAAAAAATCAGGGGCTTAGGCAAGATAAATTGCTGGCAAACACAGACCTTAAACAAACCTAAATAGCTACTTTGGGGATGAGGAATTCCAGCCAAGAGACCCTTCAACATATTACTGACTGTTTTAATTGCACTGTCAAATAATTTGGCCTCAGCATCCATATATAGAAAACAGATATTCACCATCCTATTCCAGTTGTGGTGAAAAGCTTGTCAGGCCAATAATGAAAACTGACAGTGCAGCAGTGACATTTGAAGAGAAATTCTTCTATTTGAGCAGGAGAGTGTCTCAGAACCCCTTTAATGATGACAAAGTCCCAGGGAGCATCATGAAAGCCAGAGTAGCTTTAGGAGATAAAAGCAGCACCCCTGAAATGAAAAACTTCTAGCAAAAGCAACACGTAACGTAGTAATCACCATTCTTAACAGCTGTAGTAGCTGGACAACTTGTAGTCATCCTGTCAGATATCTCAAATTCCATATGTACCATCTTTGGCTGTTTGCTAGTGTAACACATCAACACACAGACCTGAACACTGATTAGCACGCTACCGAATGCACACCGTCAAAGCTACTGCCGTGCAGGCTCGCTTACGCTGCTCTGCGCACGTTGTTAGGGCACCAAAAACAGATTATCCAAACCATTTTTTTTAATGTCTGATTAAAATATGGTAAGTATCTGAGAAGTAGGCCACCAAAATGCTCCAAGGACATGCTTAAAGCGGTATTCAATTACGTGGCATTAATTCCATGATGTGGTGGACTACAGCTGAAGACTGCTGGCAATAGCACAGGTTGCATGTTGGTATCACCAAAGCTTAGCAGCAAAAATGACTGCTGCTGCACTGCACAGAAGTGAACAGGAAAAAACAAACAGTGGATAGAAAATTCAGGAAGTTCCACCTGTGACACCTGCAGCCACCAGTGTGCTGTGACTATAAACTAATTTCTTCACAAAAAAAAAGCATAAATCTAGTCCTTATCTCTGAAACTGATGAAAGGTTCAGTCATAATAGCTGGGAGTCTCAAAGTACTTGAAGCAACTGAGGGACTTCAAAGGTGCTGAATGAGAATGCCAATCCAGTTTCTTCTTCAGGCTTAAGAAATAATGAGAGTTAGAGACCCTTCACTTGAACTCCATGGCTGTTTCATTTAATGCAAAATGAATGTAGGAAACTAGTTTCTTGGCTTTGAATATCTTGCCAAAGATACTTCTGAAGAGGATCAGACAGGAAGAAAACCAGGCTGCCTGTTCTCCATATCCAAAACTCACTGATCTAAGATTCTAGTTTCCAGGCCTCTTGAAAATTATTGTTATCAAGCCAGGTGGGTGAAAAACACAATACAAATCAACTCTTCGCTTCAGAAAAACACTTGCTGACATGAAATCAGCCCCAAATATGTCTAATTTTTTCTTCTCAAGAATACCAGCTTCTTTATTGGAAGGCCAGATGATCTTTGCTCAACATGTAAGTGGTAAGAAAGTTACTCCTCAGAGTTCTGAAGGCTTGTTTTTCTTTCTCAAGGCCCTGATGAATGTGTACTTTCAAGATGTCCAAACCCACAACTGATAAACGTAACCTATCCTCGCTGTATTTGGCACTTAGTAAGTTGTTCCGATTCAGAGTTGAAGAGGAACCTGCAACTCAATCAGAAATCAGTTCCTTTTCTATTTGAGGAAGGAGGAAGAGCTCCAACACACATGTGAATGCATACACATGTGAACATGTACACATGCAAGAATTGTCAGTAAACAATGACATGACCTAGTCCATGAAATCATTCTTATTTAAGACATGTTTGTCTCACCACTGTTGTTCTGCTGTTCTGCAGACTCACGGTTGTTCTGCTGCTTAGCTTACTACTAAGGACCCAGACAACAGGTGAGTGGAAGTGTACTGAAACTTCTTCTAAGTGATTTGATTGTGCATTGATTGATCTCAGTTCTTCAAGCTGACTATTACAGTATCTAACATATTTCACAATTATCCTGGGTGCTTTAAAGTAGTCCAGACTTTCTGAAGCTGCCAGTCCACTGGAGACAGAAGTGAATGGGAGCTCCAAAACCGTGTTGTTCCTACCATTACTAGAATTTTCCTTGAATACCAAATGCATGATCATCATGTTTCCCAATAGTAAAGAGGCAACAAGGTCATGTGGAGACGTTTGCTGTCTAAGCTCAGCAGGACCCACTCTAGCTCTTGCCTCCTCGCAGAATCTGATTGATTTCTGCATGGCTGATATCTTTTGATAGAAGCTAAAGATTTTATCAGAGTTATCTACTCCTTCATTACTCCAAAATAGTAAAGGAAGGGAGCATTTGCTGTCTCTAGAAAAGGTGCAAGAATTCCTTAACCTAAAGTACACTCTGCAATGCTCTAGCTTTCAAGAAAAGAATGGACAATCTAGTCCAACTTGGGACTATATCTACCTTCACTTATTTAGAAGCCAAATAAATGGTACATCTCTTTTTTACAGCTGCTAGTACCTAGAAACTTCGTTAAAATTGTGGTCATTCTGCCCTCTCATCTCTTGATTAACAAAACACTAGACGGCATGCAGGATGGAAGTAGACATTGCTACTCCAAGATTTCAGTGTCACAGGGAGGTAGTGTAAAAGGGATGTCCCTTCAGATGTTACATGCACATATGCACAAACATACAAAGACAGACCAGTGAATTTTCAGTGACAAAGTGCATTAAAAAAGGCCGCGAGGAAAATTTATTATTCATGTTCTACTAATATTCAGCTGTACCACTCTTCCATAAATATGGAACAATAAGACAGGCAATATCTCCTACTTCTTTACTGACATTGTAAAACCTAAAATTATTTCAACTGAAATTACTTTCTAGCTACCAGAAGTTAATTGTTGTGTTTGTTTTAATAAAGTATTTTTTTAGTAAAGCAAATGCAAATATTCTAACAGTTGGAAAAATCTAGTAATTAAAATAACAGCACTTCATAGTTTTATACATTAGCTATCAAAATACTTGTTTATTTGATGTCTTCACATCCCTAATACTTGAGCCATATTACGGGCTACTAATGCTATTAGTAAGTAATGGAAAAGCTGTTTTGCACAGACGTGAGACCATTTGCTTTGAATCATAATCTGAACTTTGACTCTCTTAACCAACATCCTCAACTGTATCTAGGGAATGATCTTCTATTTATGCCTCTAAAATTTTTTTAAATGCTTTTATCTTTTTAACTGATGATTTATCATTACTTTGGACATCAGCGTTGAACATTTTTGTTCCCATTTAACATCTTTAAGAACTAAAAGCTGCATTTATTCTACATCATGATACATCCACAATAAGTCACCAAAATAAATGATATTTGTATTATTTAGTCAAAAAGCTAATTATTCTTGATAGGATTTAGGAATCATTCCGATTACATTAGAGATTTCTATGTGAAATGGCAAAGTTCATAAAACTTTGCCCTAATTTTACCATGTGGGAAGAGGACAAGATAGGGAGGAAACAAGGCTCATACGAATACATACGAATTCCAATCTACTATTTTTATTCAGCATGTATAGGCCAGAATTTGTTTAAACATGATTACAGAATACCACTGCTCATATTCTGGCTGTTCAAATTGAGACTATTTTTACTGGAATACTATTACTCACCATATTCTGAAAAATTATGTATACTTTCAAATGTTTCAGTGGAAAATCTTTCAAAGACATGCCTTGGAGCCTGATTTTTTAAAAACTCACATTATACATTATATATAATTCATTTTAAACCAACATCAACAACAACAAAGTTTACTCAATAGCATTCTAGGGAAGTTATCAGTTAAAAAAAAGAATAGAGGAAAATACTCAGAAATTATCAAAGTAAAATTTTACAGTGAAACAAAGCAATGTGATACACAGCAGGTGGCCAAATCCATTTTCGGAAAGCTTGTAAAGGGCCTTACTTATGTTGCACTGAAGAATGCAATCAAATAGATCTTGAGAATTATTCCATACCTTTATCCCACTACACTATTTAAAATTTAGAACCATTCTCTAGAATATTTCTCCTCTCATTATTTCCTTCTAGCCCAGTTTTTAGAACTCACAGCCCATCTTAGAAGCCATATACTTGTGCTTGAAATGCAGCTAGTCATGGTTTATCTCTTTTTATAGCACAATCTTTTATAACACTGATAACAGGTTGCCAAAAACCCTTTTAAGTGCAAAATCAAACTTTATGTTAAGATAGAAAATATTTAGGAATTATTAAATTCTGACACAACTTGCTAGACAGGGGTTTATATTCATTTGAAAGAAGAGCAAAATTGCAATCATACAATACATACCAATAGAACGTCATTCTGTACTCACATCTACAGTCCTATTCAATTGAAAATAAGGCAAGTTTTTAGCCATTACAGGAATTTATTAAACACTGATCACTAATAACTTCAAAAATGTGCTCTTCTCTTATGCTAAAGCACCCAAATCTCATTGTCTTTTAAGTAGTAATTATAAAACTATGTTAGAAAGGAAAATTGTGTAACCTTAACTAGAAAGCTGATACTTCTTGTTAAATCCACCGTTTACTCAGAAAAATTTAAGTCAGACTACGTTGCTTTGAGATCTACAGTGAGCATTTATAGTCATGACACATTTTTCAAGCACTACTGCTGCCTCAGCACTAATTTAATGAGGGCTGAATAATTTGCAGATTAGTGAAGTGTGCAAGTCTACCTTTTACTGAATACCCAATTACTATCGAGTCTCAAAATTCTCCTCTGTTTCTTAGTGTATGCAAATTGCTAAGGAATTATATATCTCTCTCAGAAATCTATCCCTACCTTTATTTAAACTCCTTTAATTGTCCTGGAACTGTATGACACACTTCTGACTCATTTTCTAATGTGTGCATCACAATATCTTATTACTAAGCTTCAACAAACTTGTCAAGAATTGCTTGAACACCTTGATTTCTAGGAAAATAGTTTTCCTAGGAAGAAGCATACAATTAAACTGAAAATACAGTGACCCCTTAGCGGTCACATTTCCACAACATTCACAGTTTTGAGAAGGGTTTTCAGTTAGTTCTTTCCTATGAAGAAAGGCTGAGAGAGTTGGGTTTGTTCAGCCTGGAGAAGAGAAGGGTCTGGGAAGACCTTATTGCAGTTTTTCAGTACTTAAAGGGGGTTTATAAGAAAAATGGGGAGAAACATTTTAGGAGGGCCTGTTGCAATGCGACAAGGGGTGATGGTTTTAAACTAAAAGAGGGAAGATTCAGACTAGAGATAAGGAAGAAATTTTTCCCACTGAGGGTGGTGAAACCCTGTCCCAGGTTGCCCAGAGAGGTGGTAGATGTCCCATCCCTGGAAACATTCCAGGTCAGGTTGGATGGGGCTCTGAGCAACCTGCTCTAGTTGAAGATGTCCCTGCTCACTGCAGGGGGGTTGGACTAGATGGCCTATAAAGGTCCCTTCCAACTCAAACTATTCTATGAATCTATGATTTTAAATTGCCTCTTTTCTGCATTTTTATGAACAAAATAACCTGCTTACTGCAAATGAGAGCTATATGAAGATAAACCATCCATCTTATTTACTACCTCATTGCTTGATTTCTATTCTTTAAATATGCATCAAGTCTAACCATGCTAGATACCTGCACTTTTCATATTTTGTAAATATTTACCCACTGAATGACACATTATAAGCAGTGAAAGCAAGCGTAATGATTTTTAAGTGTCTCGGTATCTATTAGAGGCAAATGATGAAATCTAGATGTAATTAGTAGGAGGAGTCATGCATTAGGTCATAGGAACACTTATTTCTCTTACTGTTTTCAAATTTTGCTGTTGTGGCACTGGTTAAAAAAAGCATGTAAAATCTGGCAAACCGAAGAGACTACAGCTTCCCTAATTTTCATCTACAGAGATTATAGATAGTATTCCAGTGGGACTTTGGTTTAGCTACTCCCGAGCTTTTTTCTTTACAGGGGACAACTGTTTTGGAAATTCAGGTTCTCTTCTCAGGCATCCAAAATGAGTTGAGCTCCCCGTTTCCTGAAAGTAGGAAGACAGTTAAACTAGAGGGGAGCTACTGGACAGTCAATGTAATAACTGTAATATGGAGACAAAGTGCTGAAATAATTTATTAGACTTCCAAAACCACAATAGTAAAGTAGGACTGCTAGAAACTGTAGTAAAGTGGGACTAATTCAGAAAAAAAGTAGATGTCAGCTTCTCTACAACCAAACACATGATAAGACCATAAAAATATACGGCCCTTTGAGAATACTTCGGGCTAACAATGAATAATATTGCCATGCAAAGCTCACTAATTAACTCCAACCTACACTCAAGTAGGTTTTTATAGGATAATTTATAAAGGATGCTTAGCTCTGAGAACAGTGAGTTAAAGGAAAAGTTGCAGTTTATATAATGAAAGGCAGTGTTTAAAACTGTTCTCATCTTTGTTTATGCTTACTACACCAAAAATAAATCTTCTCAGAATTTATTGCATGCTAACAAGAAAATTTTTTACTTAAATCCCCCAGTTGTGAGCAAATTCCCAAGAGAATTAATTGCACTTCTAAATGAGTATATAACATTTGAATATTAGCAGGAACAATTAATTAACCTCACATTGCTGTTTAATCTACTTTGCAGAAAAACTTGAACCTTCCCGTTCATAATATTTTGCTTACTAGGTCAATAAAACAGCATGTAAGAAAATATAATCAAGTGTCATTTTCCTTTAGTACAGGAATCTACAGTCTATCCATTGTGTTTACTTTATCATTCTCTTAAAGAATTTCATTTCTTTTCGATGGAAAATGCAAATGAGACATTAAATTACTGGTGATAGTTTTAGACTACATCTGCAAATTGAACAGTGTTTTGACTTGACACCACAAATGTCTTAGTTTTGTCCCTCAATTTAGTACCAAATAAACCTTCTCCTTATCCTTTAAAAAGAGGCAATGTATTGATTTCCAATTTAGCATTGGAATTAAGAGAAATTATTGATACACAATGAGCTCTGGACAGAGAGTGGAGACAATGGCAGCCTCTTCACCCTGAATCTTTCCAAAGCATCAATGTTTTGTATTATTCTAAACATGATGAAGAAAATGTCCTAAATTTGTCCCAGAACGAGGACTTTGTGTATTAAAAACAAAGTCCCACATTGTTTCTACAAAAATAAAAGAACTAAGTCCTTCTAGGCTGCAGTATTTATCGACACTATTTTAACAGTTTGTAAAATATACAACAGTTACCAAAGTTGTTTTTCTCAGTATATGAGTATCAAATAAAGCAGAGAGAAAAACAGATCCATATTCTTATTTCCAAATGTCGCTCTGACACATTTACTCATCTGGAAAGCTTTTGTTTCACATCGACAAAGATTTTAAAACCTTTGATATTAACCACACAATTCAAACTCCACCATAGATAATACAGATTAAGGGCATAGTGTTCACCTTACAGTTGCTCTGACTACATTTGTGAACTCCACACCACCACCTGTTAGAAAAACAAGCCATCTATAATGAAATCTCACCCTTTAAATCATTATGATTGCAGTTTCAGAGGAAAAGGCAGACAAAAGAAAATCAAGCACAGGTTCAGAGCGCCTCTGTCACACCTGATAACACATTTAGGCTGTCTCCCACTAAATAAATGTAACTAGACAGACAGATAGGAACAAAAAAAACATTTTTTTTGTCCTGAATGCCACTGAAAACCAGCATAATTCATGGTAGCATTTCATTAGAGATTCCGGTAACTAAATGATCATTTAACCCAAGATATACTTTTAAAGTGCATACATTTGTCTACAATTGCACAAACAGTATGTGAAGGATCTCAAATTTATATCACCACATTGGCTCAGGACATATTTCATTTAAATAAAGATATGCTCAGCAGGATGCTCACCTTGTAGAAGTTCTAAGCTCTGAAATGTAAGAAAAATTTAGCTTCCAAACACTAAAAAAAGCTATTTCTCCTCTACCCCTCAAGCCAGTCAGGTAATATCAGTCATATCAATACTCCGTCACATGCTGTTGAAGGCCTCCTGTGCAGTATTTTAATAGGAAATGGGGAGAGAAGGTGTGTCTGTGCAGGTCACAAAATAAAGAATGAGAGAAATCATTGCCGTCTGTACTTTTGTTATTTTGGTTTCAATTACATTTTCAAAGTTATCTCATATCAAAGACTGGACAGACAAAATGTGTTTCAAGGCTGCAGTAAGTACAATATCAGGGGAGATCTTCTGACATAGAAAAATTACTTCTCTCTCTCCTTCATTAGCAAGTAATAGAAAATACTTGTCTTTCCAGTAAAAAATGTTGCTCTGTCCAGGTCCTTCGTTTACTGGGAAAAAACCCAAAAACCTTAAGTACATAACCTATGTTTGCATCTTCTTCTTCAAATGGAACACTAAAAAGAATAATATAGAATATTTTGGTATATGTCCCTAAACTCTTGCATTCAGATTTAGTGTAACACAAAGGCAATCCTTAACTGCTGTTTCCTTTGTATACATGTCAATTCATCCGCAACACAACTTTGCAAATCCCATACTAGCTTGATATAAGCTTCAATTATTATTTGTAATTATCTCTCATTTTCCTGTAACTGCAAATTAGAGGGTTTATACAAAGAAATGCTGCATGTTCTATAAACCAAAATACACGCTTTTAAAAATGTTCTTGGCTACGATGAACTGATTTGCTTGTAATAGACTCTTATTCCGCTAAGACATCGCTGTCTGAGTGTACACTGTGGGGTTTGACATCTTTTGAGCATCCCTGTGTTTCATATAAGCGTACCAATGATGGGGGTAGGCTTTCCAACAGTTTAAACACAGCAATAAGCATTTAAATATTTAACTGCACAAAAAAAACCAAACAAACCTGACCACCCACGGACAGGTAATTAATCTTCAGCTTCCCTTCTCTTGTCCCACAGTTAACAAGTTAATATGGATCACTTTCCTAAGAAATATTCTGACGGCAGCTCCCTGTATGTGCCAGAGGCATGTAAAAGTTCTAAGCCCTCTCCCTCCCCCACCATTATCACAGAAAGCTAATTAGCTCCTGGTTCATTCTGGTGCTGCTGTGCAGAGAATTTCTACACGCTTCACATTCTAGTACAGCTTCTCTGTGACCCTTTGGTCCCACATACCAGTTATATTGGGAGCTAGGCTTTTCTGGAGAAGCCAAGTATACGTCTTTAGAACCTCCTTCTCATCAACAGCTCGCCACTGAGCTATTCACCACCCAAAAACAATCCTGCGAGCAGTTTTACGATACTGATGTGAAAGTCAGGACTTTTTTCTCTGTCACAGTGAAAATTATTTTGTCTTGTTTTGATTCCTGCTACCACAGTGTATTGAAAAGGGCTGGGATTTCCCAGATCAGTGTTCCAGCCATTCTCTTGAGTCACATCTTGAAAGTAAACATTAACCCGTAACAGTTAAATCTGGTAAAGAGAAACACCTGGGAACTGCCGTGTCATTAGCTTTAAAGATGAGATCTCCTTAATATCCTGTGTACCACTTCCATCCGTCTTTAGCACCATGCTACATTTCTCTGAAGGTATAAGCTTTCCTCTCTTTGGACGAATCCCTAAAATAGTTTTCTCAAAGCAAATTTAGTTCACATAAGCATCAATTAGAGTTACTCAAGTTACCTGAAGTGTATACTTCTGTATTTCATCCAGAACAAATTCCACTTCTTTTGAGGTTGTTAATGAGGCAAGATTCCCACTCAAATTGTAGCAATACAGTTTGGCATTGTCATAGCTTTCGCGACTAGAATTTATGCGGAGGCAGGCATCTCCAATATGACTCCATCCTTCCCCACACAGATGAGCTGATGTAAAAAGCATATGATTAAAGCTGATTTTAAAAAAAGTTTACAAAACCTAAGGGAGTCTGAATTTTATCTTCCTGAGATCATAATTCAAAATACATCCCACACTCATGTCCCTTTTTACATCACGTAAATTGTAAAACACCAAGTAGTATCATATTAAAGTGTATTTTTATGAAAGGAAACTTTTAAACAACTTATAAAATATTTATAAGGTGTATGCTAAGTTTCAGCATAAAAATATCGTTATGACACTATTTTCTGTATTCAGATTTGAGCACAACTAAATTTAAAACATTAGATTATGTACATAATAAATAGCGCTTTAAAGAATCACTCGACCTAAGTATTATGTAAATTTCAAAAATCGAAAACAACTGTCCTAGAATTAAGATCACAACTTTACCCTATCTTTGCTTTACCATCCTAGCTTTGCATTCAGATTTGCCTAAATATAAATGCAATCGGAATGATAGGAAATTCCAATAACATCTTAGAAAATATTTTCTTTTCAACGTATTTCATCATTACTCAATTCAGATAGCTATTAAAAGATGAGTAAGTAATTCAGAGCAACTGCTATAGTTAATCTTTACAGAGATTACACAAATGCAGTTTTAAACTGCACAGAATAAATTTAAGTTATTTAATGAACAATCTCTGTGAAAAAACCTGTGTTCATTAACTTCATCTGGACATAAAGATCAAATGGAGAAGGTCCTGATATCTAACTGCATATGTGTAGTTATGAATACGAATTACAGAGTAAATATTATTTCAGAATGTTAACAGTCACCTTCTGAGAATATTTTATATCAGCATTTTAATATTCACTGCTTGCACAGTATTACCAACATTAGACAATCAAGAAACTAGATCTTATGCCCTATCTGCACAGGAAAATTGAAGTATAATTGAAGTACAATTTATAAGATAAAACCCCAGCTAGCAAAATTAAGTGTCAGTGAATATATAACAGTAAAGGACTCAGTATGGCAATTCAGCTCTGCACTCAGTGATCTCCGCAGGCTAGACCTCGTCACCGGCTTGTGCAGAGGTACATCCCATTATCCCTTCGCTAATATTATCACCTCTCCTAACCAGATTAAAGGTAGCACTGATGTATCAATCAGTGATGTAATTACATCTGCGTTCACCTGCACAGGCACGGCCAGGTGGGGAGAGTCAGCACGGGTAAAACAAATCCAGGTCTACTCATGGAACAAATATTCTTTGACAGTAATGGAGGAGATTTACTCAGTTTTGAAAACAACTATAAAAAGCAGCATCGCCGCCCTACAGCCCTTACCAGGGAGCGCCTGGCACTCCTGCTGCCGCTGGTCCCACTGGCAGTTCAGGTGTAGCGAGCAGCTTTTGCAGCTGGTAAGTTTATTGCAGATCTGTTCATTCCTCACATGACATTTGGTGTAGTTTTTAACTGACTATAAAAACAAAACAGACAAAACAGCATCTCAAACACATGGTAAACTAGCAATCAATGAGAAGTCAAAATTGAAATACACAGAAGGTGGATCCCTCCCAGAAAAATCACAGCCACCTAAAAGCTGGCTCTTTGTCTAAATTCCCTTATCAGTTGTGGAGAGTATGAATGCATCTCTGGAGCACAAACCACCCCACGTGTCCTACACAACTACCTTTGAGTGGGTCTAACAGTAATGTGAAGATGCCACTTCCCTCCCAGAGCCAAGGAAGAGCTTAAATAACTAAATTAAATAATTATTAGATAGTTCAGGGATATGGTCTCACTAAATTATTTCATACACTACAGGTTAAAGAAAGCAAAACAACCAAACAGAAAATAAAAAATAGTTGAAAATAGTTATACATCATTGACTAACGGTGAAAAAACATGCTCCATTTTGTTTTACCTGGATGAAATGAAATAAAAATAGGAGTTATAGACCAGTAGTCATAAAACACAAGAAGGATTTATCAGAAATTTCAGTCATGTCATTTTCCAGATTTAACTGCAAACATGTATGCAACAGAGCTAGTATAAAATTTACAGGATCTACAGGAAATCATTCTGTCAAACAGTGACATAAAACCAGAAATAACATTATTCCTTTGGTACCTTAGTATACAAGAAAAGAAGTAAACACCGAAGGAATTTTTACTTGGGTTTTTTGTTGGGTTTATTTTGGGTTTTTTTCCTGAAAACAGAGGTCTTCCTTTCCAAGGTAGTCATTTTAAATATGAACCGTCTTTTCTCCCACCTGCATGGTATTTTTAATTAAGACATAATATTGATATCTTTTTTAATAAACTGCCCAAAATCCTCGGCCAATTCATCAGCGCATCCATAAGGCTGTCTCTACTAACTTAATATCAACTTAATTAAGAATAAGTCCTAACTCAAGACGGCTTTATAGCATCCATAAGGCTGTCTCTACTAACTTAATTTCAACTTAATTAAGAATAAGTCCTAATTCAAGACGGCTTTATACTCATAGAACCACAGAATGGTTGAGGTTGGAAGGGACCTCTGGAGGTCATCTTGTTCAACCCTAACAACCTCTGTTTTTTTTCCCTAACAACAAAAGATTCATTCATGCATAGTAGCAAAAATGTGAGCCATATGTATGGCTTACATTACACTTCTGATTGCTTTCCTTTCTGATAGTCTCCTGGAGTACGATAAAGCACATCTAAAGGGGCAATATGACAATAAGTTACACAGTTGTTGCTACTGGAAAGATGATGTTGGTAGGGCATCAACCTCCACAGTCAGGAGGGAAGACAACCCACCTCCTTTTAAGTTCTGAAATGATGCAATCTTAAAATGAATTTTCAATCTCACACAGGACCAACTTCATTCTTGCTGAAGAACACTGCTGTTTAGGGACTCGATGTTGCCTTTATTGGATCAGATGCCCATCAGTGAGCTTATTATAAAAGGTACTCGCTATTTTTCTGGTCTATAAGAAAGGCTACTCTGCAGCAAAAAGAACCAGATAAACAGTTCTAGGAGAAGGAATCTACACCACAATATGAAACAGAGCCAAAGGCAATGCCATAAAGTAACAGAATGTCTGTCTAGGCCAATAAATGCATACAAACAGTAAAGCACAAAAAGCCTTTGGTACAAGCCCACATTTAGTTTCACTCAGTCATGATGCATATTCACAATACTGACTAAAAGGTGCTTTAAAGTGAATTTTAGAGCACAAGTAACCACCATCTGCTCATTTACAATACCTCAATACTCACTTTTAACACTTCATGATGACATAGTCAAAATCCTTAAGCATTCAATTTTTTTAAAAATTATATACTGTTTAGTGATACTACATACAGATTAGAGTTTTTCAACTAAACCAAGATACTTGTTCTATTACTTTCTAATCATGAAGCTTGTTGTGTGTTGGTTATTTAATGTTTAAAATAAAATTCAAAGTACTAGTGACTATTCTGTAATAATGTTCTCTGTTGTATTCCCTTATTCCCAGCACTTATTTCCCTTAAATCCAATTTAAACTTTGCTTGCCTGAAAATCTCATTAGTTCAATGTAGATGTGAATCCAATAGGTAATTCATATTAACACATTATTACGGTTATAACTTAAGGTACCAAACCCAATGAAATTCAGAAATATGACAGCCCATCTGTTACTGAAGTTCTATATTGCTGTAGGATATCTATAATGTTTACACACCAGTATAAGTAAATTATGTTATATATAAAGTTTCCCACTTATGTCTGATTTACTTAGATTTTTTCAGTACTGATCTTGATATGGTGGTATATAGACAAACTTATGAACTGCAGTGATTTTCTGCCTATCCACTGTAGAACAAAACTATTACAGTAGTTTATCTTAGAACTTCGGAAATTGCTATTAAATAATATACCTCCCTCTCCTCTTCCTGGATTTTTCAGGTTAACAGTATTATCTTGTCTAGTTTGCCTCGTCTAACTGTAAATTATTAATCTAATAGATATGCTACTATTTCTCTGAAGCTACTCCCAAATCCTTCTGTTGGGTGGTCCTTGGTCTTAAATTTTCTTTTTTCATCCAAGGTAAAGTTAATACTATTCATAATTCTTTCTACTGCTTGATACATTTCCCCTTGACTACTCTTTGAATTCCTCAAATGTAGGTAGATTGCAATGATTATTATTATTGGTACTAGTGTAGCATCCAAGGACACTTACCATGAAAGACAACGTTAGCTTTCTGTAAGATGTGCAACCGTTACAAAAAGACGATTCTTGTCTTTAAGACACTGTGTAAAAATGTTTAACATCGTAGGATTATACCTCTCTTGAAGCATCCCCTAGTATCCTGTATCCCTCAACAAGATTCTCTTTATCGTACTCTTCATGGGTTGCCACACAGATATAAAATACCTTTAAATCACACACCAGTTTGGGCTGTATTTAGGTTACTTACATCAATGGGTGCTTTACCTCATTGCATGTATGGAGACCGACACAAGAAATTCATAGACTACTACTGGATGTAAGGGTGTGGCTGGTCAAAGTTACAGACAGAACATATACCTCTTGTAGCCCTTGTAGGAACACATCTCCCTTGTAGATTTGGCATGCAATAAGGCTTTCAAAAATGCAATACAGACTGGATGCATAAGTACCTCAGCTGTGCCTCTTCCCATGACAGTCTGTCCAAAACAAGTAAATCACATGTCCCCATCACAGACCATATTCTGACCAAAAAAGTATCGCATTCATGTGCTGTTGCTGGTGTTCTTGATCCCAGTTAAGTAGTTTCAATTTATTCTGCCCTCCCATATGTCTGCTGTTTGTTACAGTAAAAGTGTGGGTATTTTAACAAGCTTAACTATGTCAAGAGTCAGAATAAGAGCTGAAATTTTATGAGAAAAGTGGTAGTGGGGGGGATGTCAATTTTTTTTTTCCAAGGTCTTGTAAAGTTTTCAAAAGAAAACATTTACTCTCAATCAACATCTTTCAGATAAAGTGCATTTCAAGCCTTCAAAATCCTTTCCTTGGGAATAAGTTAAGTTATTTGCAAACTTTCAGTGTGGGCAGTTAAAATTTCTATAAACTAAAGGATTATAGGCCAACATTGTAGATAACTGGTGGAGCATAACAGCTACTCTATCTGCAGTGACTGCTTCTATTTTTACTGCAGAGGAGTAAGACAACAGAAGGGGAGAATGAAACTATTTCTTGGTATTTCCTGAAGCTTGCCTTTTAGGACTGCTCTTTGGTGTGGAGCCAGGAAATAGGAAGAGTTATTTTGAGGATATAAAAAAAAAAAAATCACAACTAAAAAAGACAAAGGGAAAACCTTCAAAATCATTCACATTATAAATATCAGAAAGCAGCCAACATACAAATAATAAAATATACATTAATAAATAAACATTATAACTATCCAAAAGCAGCCAACATATTTTCCAGTAACTACCTACATGTGCACATAAATACACATTTTTCAGCCTATAAGTCACAGAATCACAGAATCATTAAGGTTGGAAAAGACCTTTAAGATCATCAAGTCCAACCATCAACCCAACCTAGCAAGGTCATCAACCCAAGTCTATCAGCACTTGAGCGAATCACAAATGTAAGTGGTATGGTACATGTCCAAACTCGGCTCACCCTCCTTTTTCTCAAACACATTGCTTTAAGAAGGCTGGCAAGCAGGATTCATTCCAGTACTTTCAGGGCTTCAACGCAATCACACTTTTTGAAAGCACCTGTATGTGCCTGCAAAAATAAAAGAGCTTTATGGCCATAATCTGGACTTGTTATGTTGCTATCCTTAAAAATGTTTACTCTCTTAATATATGAAGGCTCTCTGCTACTTTATCAACCCATATTTTTCTCCATTTCTGAAAGAGCAAAAAACAATTGATAAAGTAAATTTTTTTACTCTAACATTCAGGCTCTCTGGCCTTTCTCAGTAAAGAAAGCTTTGCGTCTTGTTGCAACTGATGGGCCCTATTCAGTCATTGACCTTTTTATTTACCACAAGATACAAAAAGATTTTTTCTTTCATGGCATGGCGCTTCCCAGAGGAGCAGACCAATTCTTTGCTTACTCTTCCATGCTACTTTCTCAAGAAAAATGATATCTTGTAAAGGTGCAGCAATTTAAAAAACAATTCATCTCTACCTCAAAGTCTTTTTTCACTTTTGGTAAAAACTATAAGGTAAAATTAACAGCTTTTCCTGAGAATGTTTCCATTACAAAACACTGGTAGTCAATTTTATGAACAACACAATTAGCAAGGGGGTATCATTCTCACAGGATGAGTGATAAAGATTCTTATGTGCAGATATACAAGGTGAATACAGTTTCATCAACGTATTAAGCAGATCCAGATCTGGTGGTTATCCTCTATCAAGAAAAAAGCAAAATGCATCAGAATCAGTGAGGACCAGGAAGATGCTGAGGACATTACAGAGTACAAATGAAAGCGTCCAAGTGCAAGATCAATGTAACAGACTTAAGGGCGGTGAACTGCTAGCAAAAGTCAATACAATCTACTCCACAAAATCAGAAATATACCACAAGCAGGACACAGAATTTTTTTTGAAAAAGCAAAAGGAAGAAAGATGTGAGACAGAGAAGCTAAGGAAAAAAGGCACATATGAGCATGACAGGAAACTGCTTCCCCAATTTTAGAAGAGGGAAGAGTGATATGTAGTGCTTAGAGGGACACATATGCAACACCATTAGGTTTTACAAGTCAACCAAAATATTCCCGTTTAAATTTCCATCTTTAATGCAGACATCCAATGAATGGAAGAAAAAGGAGGAGTACATCAATGATGTCGCTTTCTACTTTGTGACAAAGTCTTCTATAATATTCTGTTTCAAAGCTGAAAACAGCCCTGGACTAGATGCAAGAGGCTCCATAGAAGAGCTTGAAAGAGGAAGTTATACAGATATTAGTATGTCGTATTTCATGAAGTGTGTACTTGGCATAAGACAGTATTAATGACAGTATTAGAGTTGCTTTTGCCCCTAAGGCAAACCAGTACCTGTATTTGCACATTTTTGAAAAAAAGGTAGAGTAGGTGATCTTATCGTTTTTAGCATCTATCAAATCTCAACAAAGATAAGTTAAATAACTTTTTTTTATTTTAGAAGCACTACATTTTATTATGGAATCATTTGAGCGTATTATGTAATACCACTATAAGCAGTGTGGGGAATTTCAGTGGTGCAATTTCTCAAGGCAACCTTCAAAACCCTTATTATAACAGAAAAAAAATCTCTAAGAGACATATTTAATGGTAGAAAACAGACAGCAATCTCAAGGCAACCTTCAAAACCCTTATTATAAACAGAAAAAAAATCTCTAAGAGACGTATTTAATGGTAGAAAACAGACAGCACGGCACTACTGCTAGCATGCTATTCAACCTACTCATGAGCCAAATTTCAGTACCATCTTGAACCACACCACATATTTTAAGTAAACTGTTTCCCAGTTGGGCAAGACAGGGTAAGTATTCACCCCTCAATATTTGCATCAGATATGATGGGGTCAACTAAAACCATTGCATGCAGGAATATCCCACTTATGTGAGTTTTTATGGGAGAAAAACAAAATAGCTTGCTAGTGCTGAAATGAGCCACACCTCCAGAATTACCTGGCATTGCAAGCCACTGCTTGCAATTATGTCAGATATGAGTGTACTGATATATACCTTGATGATGCAGATGCCCCATCCGTGGAAACATTCAAGGTCAGGTTGAATGGGGCTCTGAGCTACCTGATCAAGTTGAAGATGTCCCTGCTCATCTAGTCCAACCTCCCTGCAGTGACCTTCAAAGGTCCCTTCCAACCCAAACTATTCTATGATTCTGCATAGCAGTGGAATACAGTGTCCTGTTAACGTGCTGACCCACATCAGGTGGTGGGCATAGGCAGGCATGTGTGTATCGTCAATGCATTAGTACTACTTATTAAGTCCATCTGTCCAAACAAAGTTATTTCAAGAAAATTTCCATATTTTACAGCCCTTCCAATCAGCAGAACAGTCACTGCTTTGTAAATATCCATGACCACAAGGCCAATGACAAACCGATTGCCAACATATCTTTAGTATGCTGACCAGTTTTCATGAAGCAAAAGCAACAGACTCTAAAACATTAGTGTCTGTCTCATCCAGATGTTCTACGATCTAAGTAATAAATCAAGGTCTTTGTACATCTGCAAAAATGGGGCTTCCTCCTTATTATGTTTCTAGGTCTACAACTTGTTATCCCATATTACCACCACAGTACTGTCACAAAATTTTCATTTTGTGGGCCTAGTCCAAAAGTAGGAGTCTATGAAAATGGATAATCAGCCCGATCTATTTAGCATCTCCACATGGTGCCATTCTGTTGATGCTGTTTTGGTGGGTTTATGTTGATAGCTGCAAAATTCTCTGTCTTCTCCACCCAATACACTAATTTTGCAATAGCCACCTTCAACTTACGATAGCAACTCTTTCCAGAAATCATTTCGATGGATTTTCGCTATCCCATTCTTTAGTAACTCCACTAACAGCTTTGCTATCCATTTCAAACCCTGAATAAAAGACAGGAAATGATATAGAGAAGACTGGTGCATCAGTTGCTAATTATGCTGACAATCTTGGTCATGAAAGGTTGTCAAAGAAGGATACTGAACTGAGAAGCTTGTGCTAAAATACCCAGTGCTCCACATTTACTAGGGATGAAGATGGTCTGCTCCTTAGCAACTGTTCCTTGCTTAACAGTTGAAAACGACAGTTAGAAAATTGCCACCTAACGTAGTATAATGTGTTAGGAAAGGAAGAGCCCTTGAAGATCACAAAGGAAACTAACCATTAGAGCCTGGAATGTGAAATCACTGTGAAAGACTTAAAACATGGCTGCTGATGAATCTCCGTCTGCTAGTGACTAGCTATGAACACCAGTGATTAGAGCTGGCTGCGCTCACTGTGAATGGGCAAGATTAGAATCAGAGTCAATCCAACTCACACCTTAATTTCTCTGTCTGGAAAACAAGATTGATTTGCATCAAGTTCAAATCAGAGAGCAAACTACTTTTACTAAAGGAAGTGTTTAAAGACAGGATTTTGAACTCAAGTACAGTCAGGTGTCTGCAGCTAGCTGAAAAACGTAAGGAGGCAAAATTTATTAAGTTAAAATACCATATAAACTCATCAAAAATCAAATGAACAAGCAAAAGATGCAGCAGCTGTTGGTCAACAATGTAAAGTATAAAATATGGCATTAAGTAATATTAAAAAAAGAAAAATATAAACTTCTGTGAATCTGTATGTTCTTATCGCTTGTGTATACGTAGATCAAGAACAATCTTAACAAATCATCACAAGCCAGTTAATCTCATGGTGACAGAGGCTCATATTCCTTTAACAAGATGACAAGTAACTCCATGGCTTAAAGAACAACATTTCTATGACAATCAATGATCAGAATACCAAGACTAAAGGGACTGATGTGGTCCTGTTTGAAAGGGAAAAAAACCCCAACAGCCACCCTTCGTGAGATTCCGCAGTTTCTGCCTGCGTACTGTACAACGGCATATGCACAAAATCCAAGTTGATAATGACTCTGGGACATTCCAAATGTCATTAATTGGGAGGTAATAGTATTTGTCCAGAGAGATATACAGTGGCCTAACACAATCCTAAAGAATATATTAATTTTTTTCCCTGGAACAGATATCTTTGCTGCAGTCCAAATCTGCTCTCTGCAAAATTTTTACTGCAAAAGCCAGGCAAACACGTTTGTGTTCAAAACAAGCTATTATTCATCTACTACACCCGTTTCATTTGCTGCAAGAGGCCTCTGGTTTAACTACAAAACCAGTATTAATAACATCACAGATTTGCAAAGACTCACCATGCTACAGTTACTGTTCGCTGAAATGCACTTCTTGTCATCACACCACTGGCACCCATTTGTGTTGGCAGTACAGCTCGCACAGTCTGCGTATCGGTAACATCTGTCATCTGCAACAGCTGTAATACACATGAAAGTCAAAAAGAAACCCTGCACAGAGAATAGGAGAATTCCTACCACCTCCTACACCAATTACTGTGTTTAACTCCTGTGCTGTTTGGCTTCTTTAGTCTCAGGATGGTGCAAGTTTAAGTCTCTTGCCAGAGAAGCCTTGCTATCCTAGGATTAGCCTTTTGAAAGCCCACTAAAATTTCTGCTTATCCTTTAGTATTGACTATCAGCAGTTTCTCAGATGATACTCTCAACCAGATAACAATTGTGCCAAGTGATATAAAAGAATATATGAAAAACTGACTTTTGGCAGAATATTGCCACCTGCAACAGGAAGGATTTGACAGCAATGAAGCTGCGCTGCCCGCACACCTTCTTCGGAAAGGATTTCTACACACCTGATCTCTTGCAAGTTTAGTTGTAGTTTATTCCCACTGCAGCAGCTGTGCTTTAGAAACTGCTTTAACTTTTGTATTTTCCTTCAGCCTGCCTGTGCTTTCTTTTGTTTGCTTTTTTAAACACCTATTGGTATGATCAGCTTTGTGTAAGATCCACTTTCATCTGTATTACTTTTGAATGTAGTGTCTCAAGATTTTTCTTTATATAAAGAGCTGAAACTTCCTAGACTCTAGATCTCTATATGTCATAAAACTGTACAAAAGCAGATCTTCAGAAAGCTTTACCTGGATAAACTTTTTTGTTATATAATGCACCTTTTTTTTCTGAGTTTGCAACTTTATATGCAGTTCAGAAAGAAAGAAAAGCCAACAGCAAAATAACTGTCTTGAAGCACTGATTAATAGCAGAGCTAATAATTTTTAAACAAACATTAGAAGTAGACTGGCAGTAGATGTAGCACACAGCCAAAGTTTGGTTAGCAATTTTATACTGTGCTGAAAGGAAAGATGCACAGAAAAACAAGTAGGTGAATGTAGCAGGGATGGATATTCTGTTCATGTGAAGTATAAGAATAACACTTTCACAAGCAATTTATTTGCAACAAGCCAAAACACTCAGGAATAGGGTGCAACGGGTATTCATCGCGCCAAATTGCCGTTTTGAACAACATAGCTATCACCATGTCGCATAGAAATTCACATGACAAACTTGAACCCATTTTGACATACTATAGCAAAGGGCTTGTTTGCATCAAGTTTGTTCCTAGGTGTGACTGTGCCACGTTCTATACCAATGCTCCTGTTCGATAGGTAATCTGCGTGAAGCAGCCATGCCTTCCCTCTCTCCCACCGGCACATACAGACATGAGTGTGCCGTACGCCTGTAATGCCAGATACAACCCGCAGCACCCATCTGTGCTCTGACTGCTGTTTTCTTGGAATCAGAAAAATACGAAGGCTTTTATATATGTATATAACATGTACATATATATGCATATGTATATATATGTATATGTTTATTTTTTATATATATATATATGTATATAACACACATATATCCCAAAACAGGAGAAGGTGGAGAAAGAGGAAAATTAACTCAGTTACAATATTTTAAAGCTCACCTTTTTATAAATGCTTCAAACACACTGAGCCAAATCCAATCTAAAGTCATTTTATGCTTTAGTTCCCCAATTAAGTAAATTCTTCTCTTTGAATCCTCTTATGTTTTGTACCCATTGGCACCTTAAATTTGTGCTCTTTGGCACCTACTCCTTTGTATTTAAAATGAAAAAAAAA